>NW_027665676.1:0-59000 GCF_963924005.1 Protomyctophum bolini | reverse complement strand
ATTGCTGTTTGTGTTTGCATGTGAATTGGCCCTAGACAGTGCAGTATTACATGATTTTCACATCTAAAGAATTAACCTTCGATATAACATTTAACCAACCTCATATACATTTCCTATATGAAATGAGCAGATCTACAAGCTCACAACATGCTATTTAAAAACATGCTATTGTGTATTGTTCTCAATTTGAGTAAAACATTTCTAAAATAGCAAGCTGTTGCTGCTCCACGCTAATGTACACCAATTGAACATACAGTAATAAATAATGAGAAGAACCCATCCTGCAGCTAACATGTTAACATATGCTGCAATGTCCATATATATGCTAAAATGAACCAAATTTTTTCCAAATTAAAATCGATTCCTTGGTGGGACCTGGTTGAAGACAAGGTGCCTTTAAATATTTTCCAAACACCTTGTACGATTTAATAAAAAATATTAAATATTCCACTGTCTGTCTCTCTGAGGTAGATGGATGGGGAAAAAGGTTATCATGCTAGCCGATGCTATAGGTCCATAACCATCCATAACTATGCCAAAATGAACCAAATTTTTTCCAAATTAAAATCGATTCCTTGGTGGGACCTGGTTGAAGACAAGGTGCCTTTAAATATTTTCCAAACACCTTGTACGATTTAATAAAAAATATTAAATATTCCACTGTCTGTCCCTCTGAGCTGCATGGATGGGAAGAAGGCTATCATGCTATGCTAGCATCTCCATAACTATCCATAACTTTGCCAAAAATGGACAAAAATGTTCCAAATTAAAATCGATCCCTTATTGGCCCCTGGTTGAAGTCCTGCTGCCTTTCAATATTTTTCAAACACCTTGTATGATTTATTAAAAAAATATGAAGAAATACCTACACTGTAGCACTGAACAACAGAGCAAGATGGCCGCCGTTGTTGTCTTGAATCTGGGAGAGGGGGCGGTGCCCTGCAGTCAGCTGTCAGACAGGAGACTGACAGACAGCAGAACTGGCCAACTGGGCGCACTCCAAGCAATATTAGATGGGCCAATAGCCCTCCAGGGAACATAGAGAAATCTTAGAAAGACATTTTAGAACAACCCAGAGAAGTAGGTGATGGAGGGAGCGCAAAGGACCCCTTCTGTTCTTTGAGTTTTTGGCCCCTGGCCCCGTGCGGCCCCGCAGGGGCCGTGCGGACGCCGCCCCTGGGCATGGTGCTGAGCCCCAGGCCGCCCAGGCCTGGGAAACGCGGCCGGCGTGCCCTGGCATGGCCTCGTTTGCCCGTGGCGGGCCCAAAAGCCCGATAATTGGAACGCACAGCCTCCGCGTTCCTATTTTAGTCGGTGCGTTCCTATTCCCCTCTCGACCCGCCTCCCAGAACGTGGGAGGCGCCTTCCCAGAACGTGGGAGGCGCCTCCGACTCTATTAAAATAGCATTTTTGTATATGCCCGCCCACAGTGTCCTGAGGTGACCCTGGCCCGAGGTGACCCGAGGTGACCCTGAAAGAAAAAGCAGTGCGCCGAGCGGTTTCCGTGTGTTTTACTCAAAATTGAGAACAATACACAATAGCATGTTTTTAAAAAGCATGTTGTGAGCTTGTAGATCAGCTATTTTCACTCATGCTTAAATATTTAATTTCTAATGTATGAAAGCTAGAATGAAGTGATAACTGAATGACATAGTGGAATCAGCCACATCAATTTAAGCCGTGCAGCTACAGATAACTAACCAGATTGATTATGTTAATGTTATCCATACTGATATTACCTTATTCACAATCCACGTTATCCATTGACAGTTTATTAATATAGATGACATGGTTATAAAACTATATGCATATGTATGCGGGATATGGCTCAGGAGCCACTGGAAGGTTTGACCTCTGTACTTCTCCTCCAGCCTGGATGATGCAGGCCGTGGCCTTCTTCAGCACCTCCACAGGCATCTTCACCTTCGACCCCGAGCGTGACTTCTGAATTTCAACTGGTTATAGTTTTAACTGGTTTGACCCTATACTGACTGACTTACTGACCGACTCAATCTATAGTTATTTCCTTTACCAGAGTAGGCAATAAAGCATTGGAAAACATTTTTGATTAAAGGTGGCACGTCGTGAGCTGGTGATCTGCTATTTCTGCAGAGTCTATTGTAGGTTACAATGAGATAGCCTTTATCTAGCTATGCATGCTCTAAACTGTGCTTAATATGTTTTCAAAAGGATGAAATATAAAATAATATATCATAATCAAAGGTCTACATCATTCATCTTTATGCTCATTGGGTCTTCTTCATCCATTCATTAATAGTTTGACCCCAGTTTGACAGCTGTCTGCTGTACCTAGAGAGGCATTATCATGGTACATGGTACATGGCTGGACAGATTATGCCAAATATCCCGTGGAATACATGTTAACAAGGCAGAGCCAACACGCTAACATGGATTCTACATTCACGTGTTGGCACAAGGCCCTTGCGCTTGGACACGAGTTCATTATTTGAGGTTGTCATACTCATATTCCATGAATTGTCTTAGTTCTGAAGGTTCAGTTAACACAAACACATCTATAGCAACTCAAATTGACATTATAATATGACATATGACAATAATAATATAATATGTCAGCTCTATATGACATTAGAGCTGAACTATTGAACAGACTCTGCTAGGACTATGCTCTGTTACTGTGCATTGACGATACCTCGTGGCCATTCAGTTGCATGCATGCAGAGAAATCTGCATGAGAGGTGAGAGTGGTGTGTGAAATATGTGAATAATTATGACAGAACAGTAAGGTCGAGGGGTCATTGCCTTTGTTCTCAGAGTTACATTACTCAACTCACCTCTTCACTCTTGATTTTAGTTTTGTTCTCTGCCATGGTTAAATATGAATGAATGAATTAGTTAGTTAGTTAAACATTACAAATAAAATAAAATAATTATTCTGAAGTTAGTCTGTCAATAATTGTATATCAATAGCCTAGCTAAATTTGATTTATGGTTGTGAGCTTGTAGATCAGCTAATGTCCCAGTTCAAAGGAAGGTCAGTAAGGTTCAAAGCTCTAGGCTTCCTTATCAATCAATCCGTCCCCCAGATTGAAGGGAAGGAAGCAGATAATAATAATACAACTTTATTTGTATAGCACCTTTCATGACATGAAATGCAGCTCAAAGTGCTTTACAGAACAATGGAGAATAAAAGAAAAGCAGTAATGCAATACAGTGAGGACATGAATAACAAAAAATAAAATAAAAGATCAATTAAAAGCAATGTTGTAGAAGTCATAGATAATTTTAAATCCTGGCTATGACAATACAGCGGAGAAAATAAATGGGTATATCACAGCAGGTTATTAGCAATGCAGGGAATCGCACCCCGTACAGTCCAGCAGAAGCTGGCTATAGTACTATACCATTGCTGTTTGTGTTTGCATGTGAATTGGCCCTAGACAGTGCAGTATTACATGATTTTCACATCTAAAGAATTAACCTTCGATATAACATTTAACCAACCTCATATACATTTCCTATATGAAATGAGCAGATCTACAAGCTCACAACATGCTATTTAAAAACATGCTATTGTGTATTGTTCTCAATTTGAGTAAAACATTTCTAAAATAGCAAGCTGTTGCTGCTCCACGCTAATGTACACCAATTGAACATACAGTAATAAATAATGAGAAGAACCCATCCTGCAGCTAACATGTTAACATATGCTGCAATGTCCATATATATGCCAAAATGAACCAAATTTTTTCCAAATTAAAATCGATTCCTTGGTGGGACCTGGTTGAAGACAAGGTGCCTTTAAATATTTTCCAAACACCTTGTACGATTTAATAAAAAATATTAAATATTCCACTGTCTGTCTCTCTGAGGTAGATGGATGGGGAAAAAGGTTATCATGCTAGCCGATGCTATAGGTCCATAACCATCCATAACTATGCCAAAATGAACCAAATTTTTTCCAAATTAAAATCGATTCCTTGGTGGGACCTGGTTGAAGACAAGGTGCCTTTAAATATTTTCCAAACACCTTGTACGATTTAATAAAAAATATTAAATATTCCACTGTCTGTCCCTCTGAGCTGCATGGATGGGAAGAAGGCTATCATGCTATGCTAGCATCTCCATAACTATCCATAACTTTGCCAAAAATGGACAAAAATGTTCCAAATTAAAATCGATCCCTTATTGGCCCCTGGTTGAAGTCCTGCTGCCTTTCAATATTTTTCAAACACCTTGTATGATTTATTAAAAAAATATGAAGAAATACCTACACTGTAGCACTGAACAACAGAGCAAGATGGCCGCCGTTGTTGTCTTGAATCTGGGAGAGGGGGCGGTGCCCTGCAGTCAGCTGTCAGACAGGAGACTGACAGACAGCAGAACTGGCCAACTGGGCGCACTCCAAGCGATATTAGATGGGCCAATAGCCCTCCAGGGAACATAGAGAAATCTTAGAAAGACATTTTAGAACAACCCAGAGAAGTAGGTGATGGAGGGAGCGCAAAGGACCCCTTCTGTTCTTTGAGTTTTTGGCCCCTGGCCCCGTGCGGCCCCGCAGGGGCCGTGCGGACGCCGCCCCTGGGCATGGTGCCGAGCCCCAGGCCGCACAGGCCTGGGAAACGCGGCCGGCGTGCCCTGGCATGGCCTCGTTTGCCCGTGGCGGGCCCAAAAGCCCGATAATTGGAACGCACAGCCTCCGCGTTCCTATTTTAGTCGGTGCGTTCCTATTCCCCTCTCGACCCGCCTCCCAGAACGTGGGAGGCGCCTTCCCAGAACGTGGGAGGCGCCTCCGACTCTATTAAAATAGCATTTTTGTATATGCCCGCCCACAGTGTCCTGAGGTGACCCTGGCCCGAGGTGACCCGAGGTGACCCTGAAAGAAAAAGCAGTGCGCCGAGCGGTTTCCGTGTGTTTTACTCAAAATTGAGAACAATACACAATGGCATGTTTTTAAAAAGCATGTTGTGAGCTTGTAGATCAGCTATTTTCACTCATGCTTAAACATTTAATTTATAATGTATGAAAGCTAGAATGAAGTGATAACTGAATGACATAGTGGAATCAGCCACATCAATTTAAGCCGTGCAGCTACAGATAACTAACCAGATTGATTACGTTAATGTTATCCATACTGATATTACCTTATTCACAATCCACGTTATCCATTGACAGCTTATTAATATAGATGACATGGTTATAAAACTATATGCATATGTATGCGGGATATGGCTCAGGAGCCACTGGAAGGTTTGACCTCTGTACTTCTCCTCCAGCCTGGATGATGCAGGCCGTGGCCTTCTTCAGCACCTCCACAGGCATCTTCACCTTCGACCCCGAGCGTGACTTCTGAATTTCAACTGGTTATAGTTTTAACTGGTTTGACCCTATACTGACTGACTTACTGACCGACTCAATCTATAGTTATTTCCTTTACCAGAGTAGGCAATAAAGCATTGGAAAACATTTTTGATTAAAGGTGGCACGTCGTGAGCTGGTGATCTGCTATTTCTGCAGAGTCTATTGTAGGTTACAATGAGATAGCCTTTATCTAGCTATGCATGCTCTAAACTGTGCTTAATATGTTTTCAAAAGGATGAAATATAAAATAATATATCATAATCAAAGGTCTACATCATTCATCTTTATGCTCATTGGGTCTTCTTCATCCATTCATTAATAGTTTGACCCCAGTTTGACAGCTGTCTGCTGTACCTAGAGAGGCATTATCATGGTACATGGTACATGGCTGGACAGATTATGCCAAATATCCCGTGGAATACATGTTAACAAGGCAGAGCCAACACGCTAACATGGATTCTACATTCACGTGTTGGCACAAGGCCCTTGCGCTTGGACACGAGTTCATTATTTGAGGTTGTCATACTCATATTCCATGAATTGTCTTAGTTCTGAAGGTTCAGTTAACACAAACACATCTATAGCAACTCAAATTGACATTATAATATGACATATGACAATAATAATATAATATGTCAGCTCTATATGACATTAGAGCTGAACTATTGAACAGACTCTGCTAGGACTATGCTCTGTTACTGTGCATTGACGATACCTCGTGGCCATTCAGTTGCATGCATGCAGAGAAATCACAGCATCCATGAGAGGTGAGAGTGGTGTGTGAAATATGTGAATAATTATGACAGAACAGTAAGGTCGAGGGGTCATTGCCTTTGTTCTCAGAGTTACATTACTCAACTCACCTCTTCACTCTTGATTTTAGTTTTGTTCTCTGCCATGGTTAAATATGAATGAATGAATTAGTTAGTTAGTTAAACATTACAAATAAAATAAAATAATTATTCTGAAGTTAGTCTGTCAATAATTGTATATCAATAGCCTAGCTAAATTTGATTTATGGTTGTGAGCTTGTAGATCAGCTAATGTCCCAGTTCAAAGGAAGGTCAGTAAGGTTCAAAGCTCTAGGCTTCCTTATCAATCAATCCGTCCCCCAGATTGAAGGGAAGGAAGCAGATAATAATAATACAACTTTATTTGTATAGCACCTTTCATGACATGAAATGCAGCTCAAAGTGCTTTACAGAACAATGGAGAATAAAAGAAAAGCAGTAATGCAATACAGTGAGGACATGAATAACAAAAAATAAAATAAAAGATCAATTAAAAGCAATGTTGTAGAAGTCATAGATAATTTTAAATCCTGGCTATGACAATACAGCGGAGAAAATAAATGGGTATATCACAGCAGGTTATTAGCAATGCAGGGAATCGCACCCCGTACAGTCCAGCAGAAGCTGGCTATAGTACTATACCATTGCTGTTTGTGTTTGCATGTGAATTGGCCCTAGACAGTGCAGTATTACATGATTTTCACATCTAAAGAATTAACCTTCGATATAACATTTAACCAACCTCATATACATTTCCTATATGAAATGAGCAGATCTACAAGCTCACAACATGCTATTTAAAAACATGCTATTGTGTATTGTTCTCAATTTGAGTAAAACATTTCTAAAATAGCAAGCTGTTGCTGCTCCACGCTAATGTACACCAATTGAACATACAGTAATAAATAATGAGAAGAACCCATCCTGCAGCTAACATGTTAACATATGCTGCAATGTCCATATATATGCCAAAATGAACCAAATTTTTTCCAAATTAAAATCGATTCCTTGGTGGGACCTGGTTGAAGACAAGGTGCCTTTAAATATTTTCCAAACACCTTGTACGATTTAATAAAAAATATTAAATATTCCACTGTCTGTCTCTCTGAGGTAGATGGATGGGGAAAAAGGTTATCATGCTAGCCGATGCTATAGGTCCATAACCATCCATAACTATGCCAAAATGAACCAAATTTTTTCCAAATTAAAATCGATTCCTTGGTGGGACCTGGTTGAAGACAAGGTGCCTTTAAATATTTTCCAAACACCTTGTACGATTTAATAAAAAATATTAAATATTCCACTGTCTGTCCCTCTGAGCTGCATGGATGGGAAGAAGGCTATCATGCTATGCTAGCATCTCCATAACTATCCATAACTTTGCCAAAAATGGCCAAAAATGTTCCAAATTAAAATCGATCCCTTATTGGCCCCTGGTTGAAGTCCTGCTGCCTTTCAATATTTTTCAAACACCTTGTATGATTTATTAAAAAAATATGAAGAAATACCTACACTGTAGCACTGAACAACAGAGCAAGATGGCCGCCGTTGTTGTCTTGAATCTGGGAGAGGGGGCGGTGCCCTGCAGTCAGCTGTCAGACAGGAGACTGACAGACAGCAGAACTGGCCAACTGGGCGCACTCCAAGCGATATTAGATGGGCCAATAGCCCTCCAGGGAACATAGAGAAATCTTAGAAAGACATTTTAGAACAACCCAGAGAAGTAGGTGATGGAGGGAGCGCAAAGGACCCCTTCTGTTCTTTGAGTTTTTGGCCCCTGGCCCCGTGCGGCCCCGCAGGGGCCGTGCGGACGCCGCCCCTGGGCATGGTGCCGAGCCCCAGGCCGCACAGGCCTGGGAAACGCGGCCGGCGTGCCCTGGCATGGCCTCGTTTGCCCGTGGCGGGCCCAAAAGCCCGATAATTGGAACGCACAGCCTCCGCGTTCCTATTTTAGTCGGTGTGTTCCTATTCCCCTCTCGACCCGCCTCCCAGAACGTGGGAGGCGCCTTCCCAGAACGTGGGAGGCGCCTCCGACTCTATTAAAATAGCATTTTTGTATATGCCCGCCCACAGTGTCCTGAGGTGACCCTGGCCCGAGGTGACCCGAGGTGACCCTGAAAGAAAAAGCAGTGCGCCGAGCGGTTTCCGTGTGTTTTACTCAAAATTGAGAACAATACACAATGGCATGTTTTTAAAAAGCATGTTGTGAGCTTGTAGATCAGCTATTTTCACTCATGCTTAAACATTTAATTTCTAATGTATGAAAGCTAGAATGAAGTGATAACTGAATGACATAGTGGAATCAGCCACATCAATTTAAGCCGTGCAGCTACAGATAACTAACCAGATTGATTACGTTAATGTTATCCATACTGATATTACCTTATTCACAATCCACGTTATCCATTGACAGCTTATTAATATAGATGACATGGTTATAAAACTATATGCATATGTATGCGGGATATGGCTCAGGAGCCACTGGAAGGTTTGACCTCTGTACTTCTCCTCCAGCCTGGATGATGCAGGCCGTGGCCTTCTTCAGCACCTCCACAGGCATCTTCACCTTCGACCCCGAGCGTGACTTCTGAATTTCAACTGGTTATAGTTTTAACTGGTTTGACCCTATACTGACTGACTTACTGACCGACTCAATCTATAGTTATTTCCTTTACCAGAGTAGGCAATAAAGCATTGGAAAACATTTTTGATTAAAGGTGGCACGTCGTGAGCTGGTGATCTGCTATTTCTGCAGAGTCTATTGTAGGTTACAATGAGATAGCCTTTATCTAGCTATGCATGCTCTAAACTGTGCTTAATATGTTTTCAAAAGGATGAAATATAAAATAATATATCATAATCAAAGGTCTACATCATTCATCTTTATGCTCATTGGGTCTTCTTCATCCATTCATTAATAGTTTGACCCCAGTTTGACAGCTGTCTGCTGTACCTAGAGAGGCATTATCATGGTACATGGTACATGGCTGGACAGATTATGCCAAATATCCCGTGGAATACATGTTAACAAGGCAGAGCCAACACGCTAACATGGATTCTACATTCACGTGTTGGCACAAGGCCCTTGCGCTTGGACACGAGTTCATTATTTGAGGTTGTCATACTCATATTCCATGAATTGTCTTAGTTCTGAAGGTTCAGTTAACACAAACACATCTATAGCAACTCAAATTGACATTATAATATGACATATGACAATAATAATATAATATGTCAGCTCTATATGACATTAGAGCTGAACTATTGAACAGACTCTGCTAGGACTATGCTCTGTTACTGTGCATTGACGATACCTCGTGGCCATTCAGTTGCATGCATGCAGAGAAATCTGCATGAGAGGTGAGAGTGGTGTGTGAAATATGTGAATAATTATGACAGAACAGTAAGGTCGAGGGGTCATTGCCTTTGTTCTCAGAGTTACATTACTCAACTCACCTCTTCACTCTTGATTTTAGTTTTGTTCTCTGCCATGGTTAAATATGAATGAATGAATTAGTTAGTTAGTTAAACATTACAAATAAAATAAAATAATTATTCTGAAGTTAGTCTGTCAATAATTGTATATCAATAGCCTAGCTAAATTTGATTTATGGTTGTGAGCTTGTAGATCAGCTAATGTCCCAGTTCAAAGGAAGGTCAGTAAGGTTCAAAGCTCTAGGCTTCCTTATCAATCAATCCGTCCCCCAGATTGAAGGGAAGGAAGCAGATAATAATAATACAACTTTATTTGTATAGCACCTTTCATGACATGAAATGCAGCTCAAAGTGCTTTACAGAACAATGGAGAATAAAAGAAAAGCAGTAATGCAATACAGTGAGGACATGAATAACAAAAAATAAAATAAAAGATCAATTAAAAGCAATGTTGTAGAAGTCATAGATAATTTTAAATCCTGGCTATGACAATACAGCGGAGAAAATAAATGGGTATATCACAGCAGGTTATTAGCAATGCAGGGAATCGCACCCCGTACAGTCCAGCAGAAGCTGGCTATAGTACTATACCATTGCTGTTTGTGTTTGCATGTGAATTGGCCCTAGACAGTGCAGTATTACATGATTTTCACATCTGAAGAATTAACCTTCGATATAACATTTAACCAACCTCATATACATTTCCTATATGAAATGAGCAGATCTACAAGCTCACAACATGCTATTTAAAAACATGCTATTGTGTATTGTTCTCAATTTGAGTAAAACATTTCTAAAATAGCAAGCTGTTGCTGCTCCACGCTAATGTACACCAATTGAACATACAGTAATAAATAATGAGAAGAACCCATCCTGCAGCTAACATGTTAACATATGCTGCAATGTCCATATATATGCCAAAATGAACCAAATTTTTTCCAAATTAAAATCGATTCCTTGGTGGGACCTGGTTGAAGACAAGGTGCCTTTAAATATTTTCCAAACACCTTGTACGATTTAATAAAAAATATTAAATATTCCACTGTCTGTCTCTCTGAGGTAGATGGATGGGGAAAAAGGTTATCATGCTAGCCGATGCTATAGGTCCATAACCATCCATAACTATGCCAAAATGAACCAAATTTTTTCCAAATTAAAATCGATTCCTTGGTGGGACCTGGTTGAAGACAAGGTGCCTTTAAATATTTTCCAAACACCTTGTACGATTTAATAAAAAATATTAAATATTCCACTGTCTGTCCCTCTGAGCTGCATGGATGGGAAGAAGGCTATCATGCTATGCTAGCATCTCCATAACTATCCATAACTTTGCCAAAAATGGACAAAAATGTTCCAAATTAAAATCGATCCCTTATTGGCCCCTGGTTGAAGTCCTGCTGCCTTTCAATATTTTTCAAACACCTTGTATGATTTATTAAAAAAATATGAAGAAATACCTACACTGTAGCACTGAACAACAGAGCAAGATGGCCGCCGTTGTTGTCTTGAATCTGGGAGAGGGGGCGGTGCCCTGCAGTCAGCTGTCAGACAGGAGACTGACAGACAGCAGAACTGGCCAACTGGGCGCACTCCAAGCGATATTAGATGGGCCAATAGCCCTCCAGGGAACATAGAGAAATCTTAGAAAGACATTTTAGAACAACCCAGAGAAGTAGGTGATGGAGGGAGCGCAAGGACACGAGTTCATTATTTGAGGTTGTCATACTCATATTCCATGAATTGTCTTAGTTCTGAAGGTTCAGTTAACACAAACACATCTATAGCAACTCAAATTGACATTATAATATGACATATGACAATAATAATATAATATGTCAGCTCTATATGACATTAGAGCTGAACTATTGAACAGACTCTGCTAGGACTATGCTCTGTTACTGTGCATTGACGATACCTCGTGGCCATTCAGTTGCATGCATGCAGAGAAATCTGCATGAGAGGTGAGAGTGGTGTGTGAAATATGTGAATAATTATGACAGAACAGTAAGGTCGAGGGGTCATTGCCTTTGTTCTCAGAGTTACATTACTCAACTCACCTCTTCACTCTTGATTTTAGTTTTGTTCTCTGCCATGGTTAAATATGAATGAATGAATTAGTTAGTTAGTTAAACATTACAAATAAAATAAAATAATTATTCTGAAGTTAGTCTGTCAATAATTGTATATCAATAGCCTAGCTAAATTTGATTTATGGTTGTGAGCTTGTAGATCAGCTAATGTCCCAGTTCAAAGGAAGGTCAGTAAGGTTCAAAGCTCTAGGCTTCCTTATCAATCAATCCGTCCCCCAGATTGAAGGGAAGGAAGCAGATAATAATAATACAACTTTATTTGTATAGCACCTTTCATGACATGAAATGCAGCTCAAAGTGCTTTACAGAACAATGGAGAATAAAAGAAAAGCAGTAATGCAATACAGTGAGGACATGAATAACAAAAAATAAAATAAAAGATCAATTAAAAGCAATGTTGTAGAAGTCATAGATAATTTTAAATCCTGGCTATGACAATACAGCGGAGAAAATAAATGGGTATATCACAGCAGGTTATTAGCAATGCAGGGAATCGCACCCCGTACAGTCCAGCAGAAGCTGGCTATAGTACTATACCATTGCTGTTTGTGTTTGCATGTGAATTGGCCCTAGACAGTGCAGTATTACATGATTTTCACATCTGAAGAATTAACCTTCGATATAACATTTAACCAACCTCATATACATTTCCTATATGAAATGAGCAGATCTACAAGCTCACAACATGCTATTTAAAAACATGCTATTGTGTATTGTTCTCAATTTGAGTAAAACATTTCTAAAATAGCAAGCTGTTGCTGCTCCACGCTAATGTACACCAATTGAACATACAGTAATAAATAATGAGAAGAACCCATCCTGCAGCTAACATGTTAACATATGCTGCAATGTCCATATATATGCCAAAATGAACCAAATTTTTTCCAAATTAAAATCGATTCCTTGGTGGGACCTGGTTGAAGACAAGGTGCCTTTAAATATTTTCCAAACACCTTGTACGATTTAATAAAAAATATTAAATATTCCACTGTCTGTCTCTCTGAGGTAGATGGATGGGGAAAAAGGTTATCATGCTAGCCGATGCTATAGGTCCATAACCATCCATAACTATGCCAAAATGAACCAAATTTTTTCCAAATTAAAATCGATTCCTTGGTGGGACCTGGTTGAAGACAAGGTGCCTTTAAATATTTTCCAAACACCTTGTACGATTTAATAAAAAATATTAAATATTCCACTGTCTGTCCCTCTGAGCTGCATGGATGGGAAGAAGGCTATCATGCTATGCTAGCATCTCCATAACTATCCATAACTTTGCCAAAAATGGACAAAAATGTTCCAAATTAAAATCGATCCCTTATTGGCCCCTGGTTGAAGTCCTGCTGCCTTTCAATATTTTTCAAACACCTTGTATGATTTATTAAAAAAATATGAAGAAATACCTACACTGTAGCACTGAACAACAGAGCAAGATGGCCGCCGTTGTTGTCTTGAATCTGGGAGAGGGGGCGGTGCCCTGCAGTCAGCTGTCAGACAGGAGACTGACAGACAGCAGAACTGGCCAACTGGGCGCACTCCAAGCGATATTAGATGGGCCAATAGCCCTCCAGGGAACATAGAGAAATCTTAGAAAGACATTTTAGAACAACCCAGAGAAGTAGGTGATGGAGGGAGCGCAAGGACACGAGTTCATTATTTGAGGTTGTCATACTCATATTCCATGAATTGTCTTAGTTCTGAAGGTTCAGTTAACACAAACACATCTATAGCAACTCAAATTGACATTATAATATGACATATGACAATAATAATATAATATGTCAGCTCTATATGACATTAGAGCTGAACTATTGAACAGACTCTGCTAGGACTATGCTCTGTTACTGTGCATTGACGATACCTCGTGGCCATTCAGTTGCATGCATGCAGAGAAATCTGCATGAGAGGTGAGAGTGGTGTGTGAAATATGTGAATAATTATGACAGAACAGTAAGGTCGAGGGGTCATTGCCTTTGTTCTCAGAGTTACATTACTCAACTCACCTCTTCACTCTTGATTTTAGTTTTGTTCTCTGCCATGGTTAAATATGAATGAATGAATTAGTTAGTTAGTTAAACATTACAAATAAAATAAAATAATTATTCTGAAGTTAGTCTGTCAATAATTGTATATCAATAGCCTAGCTAAATTTGATTTATGGTTGTGAGCTTGTAGATCAGCTAATGTCCCAGTTCAAAGGAAGGTCAGTAAGGTTCAAAGCTCTAGGCTTCCTTATCAATCAATCCGTCCCCCAGATTGAAGGGAAGGAAGCAGATAATAATAATACAACTTTATTTGTATAGCACCTTTCATGACATGAAATGCAGCTCAAAGTGCTTTACAGAACAATGGAGAATAAAAGAAAAGCAGTAATGCAATACAGTGAGGACATGAATAACAAAAAATAAAATAAAAGATCAATTAAAAGCAATGTTGTAGAAGTCATAGATAATTTTAAATCCTGGCTATGACAATACAGCGGAGAAAATAAATGGGTATATCACAGCAGGTTATTAGCAATGCAGGGAATCGCACCCCGTACAGTCCAGCAGAAGCTGGCTATAGTACTATACCATTGCTGTTTGTGTTTGCATGTGAATTGGCCCTAGACAGTGCAGTATTACATGATTTTCACATCTAAAGAATTAACCTTCGATATAACATTTAACCAACCTCATATACATTTCCTATATGAAATGAGCAGATCTACAAGCTCACAACATGCTATTTAAAAACATGCTATTGTGTATTGTTCTCAATTTGAGTAAAACATTTCTAAAATAGCAAGCTGTTGCTGCTCCACGCTAATGTACACCAATTGAACATACAGTAATAAATAATGAGAAGAACCCATCCTGCAGCTAACATGTTAACATATGCTGCAATGTCCATATATATGCCAAAATGAACCAAATTTTTTCCAAATTAAAATCGATTCCTTGGTGGGACCTGGTTGAAGACAAGGTGCCTTTAAATATTTTCCAAACACCTTGTACGATTTAATAAAAAATATTAAATATTCCACTGTCTGTCTCTCTGAGGTAGATGGATGGGGAAAAAGGTTATCATGCTAGCCGATGCTATAGGTCCATAACCATCCATAACTATGCCAAAATGAACCAAATTTTTTCCAAATTAAAATCGATTCCTTGGTGGGACCTGGTTGAAGACAAGGTGCCTTTAAATATTTTCCAAACACCTTGTACGATTTAATAAAAAATATTAAATATTCCACTGTCTGTCCCTCTGAGCTGCATGGATGGGAAGAAGGCTATCATGCTATGCTAGCATCTCCATAACTATCCATAACTTTGCCAAAAATGGACAAAAATGTTCCAAATTAAAATCGATCCCTTATTGGCCCCTGGTTGAAGTCCTGCTGCCTTTCAATATTTTTCAAACACCTTGTATGATTTATTAAAAAAATATGAAGAAATACCTACACTGTAGCACTGAACAACAGAGCAAGATGGCCGCCGTTGTTGTCTTGAATCTGGGAGAGGGGGCGGTGCCCTGCAGTCAGCTGTCAGACAGGAGACTGACAGACAGCAGAACTGGCCAACTGGGCGCACTCCAAGCGATATTAGATGGGCCAATAGCCCTCCAGGGAACATAGAGAAATCTTAGAAAGACATTTTAGAACAACCCAGAGAAGTAGGTGATGGAGGGAGCGCAAAGGACCCCTTCTGTTCTTTGAGTTTTTGGCCCCTGGCCCCGTGCGGCCCCGCAGGGGCCGTGCGGACGCCGCCCCTGGGCATGGTGCCGAGCCCCAGGCCGCACAGGCCTGGGAAACGCGGCCGGCGTGCCCTGGCATGGCCTCGTTTGCCCGTGGCGGGCCCAAAAGCCCGATAATTGGAACGCACAGCCTCCGCGTTCCTATTTTAGTCGGTGCGTTCCTATTCCCCTCTCGACCCGCCTCCCAGAACGTGGGAGGCGCCTTCCCAGAACGTGGGAGGCGCCTCCGACTCTATTAAAATAGCATTTTTGTATATGCCCGCCCACAGTGTCCTGAGGTGACCCTGGCCCGAGGTGACCCGAGGTGACCCTGAAAGAAAAAGCAGTGCGCCGAGCGGTTTCCGTGTGTTTTACTCAAAATTGAGAACAATACACAATGGCATGTTTTTAAAAAGCATGTTGTGAGCTTGTAGATCAGCTATTTTCACTCATGCTTAAACATTTAATTTATAATGTATGAAAGCTAGAATGAAGTGATAACTGAATGACATAGTGGAATCAGCCACATCAATTTAAGCCGTGCAGCTACAGATAACTAACCAGATTGATTACGTTAATGTTATCCATACTGATATTACCTTATTCACAATCCACGTTATCCATTGACAGCTTATTAATATAGATGACATGGTTATAAAACTATATGCATATGTATGCGGGATATGGCTCAGGAGCCACTGGAAGGTTTGACCTCTGTACTTCTCCTCCAGCCTGGATGATGCAGGCCGTGGCCTTCTTCAGCACCTCCACAGGCATCTTCACCTTCGACCCCGAGCGTGACTTCTGAATTTCAACTGGTTATAGTTTTAACTGGTTTGACCCTATACTGACTGACTTACTGACCGACTCAATCTATAGTTATTTCCTTTACCAGAGTAGGCAATAAAGCATTGGAAAACATTTTTGATTAAAGGTGGCACGTCGTGAGCTGGTGATCTGCTATTTCTGCAGAGTCTATTGTAGGTTACAATGAGATAGCCTTTATCTAGCTATGCATGCTCTAAACTGTGCTTAATATGTTTTCAAAAGGATGAAATATAAAATAATATATCATAATCAAAGGTCTACATCATTCATCTTTATGCTCATTGGGTCTTCTTCATCCATTCATTAATAGTTTGACCCCAGTTTGACAGCTGTCTGCTGTACCTAGAGAGGCATTATCATGGTACATGGTACATGGCTGGACAGATTATGCCAAATATCCCGTGGAATACATGTTAACAAGGCAGAGCCAACACGCTAACATGGATTCTACATTCACGTGTTGGCACAAGGCCCTTGCGCTTGGACACGAGTTCATTATTTGAGGTTGTCATACTCATATTCCATGAATTGTCTTAGTTCTGAAGGTTCAGTTAACACAAACACATCTATAGCAACTCAAATTGACATTATAATATGACATATGACAATAATAATATAATATGTCAGCTCTATATGACATTAGAGCTGAACTATTGAACAGACTCTGCTAGGACTATGCTCTGTTACTGTGCATTGACGATACCTCGTGGCCATTCAGTTGCATGCATGCAGAGAAATCACAGCATCCATGAGAGGTGAGAGTGGTGTGTGAAATATGTGAATAATTATGACAGAACAGTAAGGTCGAGGGGTCATTGCCTTTGTTCTCAGAGTTACATTACTCAACTCACCTCTTCACTCTTGATTTTAGTTTTGTTCTCTGCCATGGTTAAATATGAATGAATGAATTAGTTAGTTAGTTAAACATTACAAATAAAATAAAATAATTATTCTGAAGTTAGTCTGTCAATAATTGTATATCAATAGCCTAGCTAAATTTGATTTATGGTTGTGAGCTTGTAGATCAGCTAATGTCCCAGTTCAAAGGAAGGTCAGTAAGGTTCAAAGCTCTAGGCTTCCTTATCAATCAATCCGTCCCCCAGATTGAAGGGAAGGAAGCAGATAATAATAATACAACTTTATTTGTATAGCACCTTTCATGACATGAAATGCAGCTCAAAGTGCTTTACAGAACAATGGAGAATAAAAGAAAAGCAGTAATGCAATACAGTGAGGACATGAATAACAAAAAATAAAATAAAAGATCAATTAAAAGCAATGTTGTAGAAGTCATAGATAATTTTAAATCCTGGCTATGACAATACAGCGGAGAAAATAAATGGGTATATCACAGCAGGTTATTAGCAATGCAGGGAATCGCACCCCGTACAGTCCAGCAGAAGCTGGCTATAGTACTATACCATTGCTGTTTGTGTTTGCATGTGAATTGGCCCTAGACAGTGCAGTATTACATGATTTTCACATCTAAAGAATTAACCTTCGATATAACATTTAACCAACCTCATATACATTTCCTATATGAAATGAGCAGATCTACAAGCTCACAACATGCTATTTAAAAACATGCTATTGTGTATTGTTCTCAATTTGAGTAAAACATTTCTAAAATAGCAAGCTGTTGCTGCTCCACGCTAATGTACACCAATTGAACATACAGTAATAAATAATGAGAAGAACCCATCCTGCAGCTAACATGTTAACATATGCTGCAATGTCCATATATATGCCAAAATGAACCAAATTTTTTCCAAATTAAAATCGATTCCTTGGTGGGACCTGGTTGAAGACAAGGTGCCTTTAAATATTTTCCAAACACCTTGTACGATTTAATAAAAAATATTAAATATTCCACTGTCTGTCTCTCTGAGGTAGATGGATGGGGAAAAAGGTTATCATGCTAGCCGATGCTATAGGTCCATAACCATCCATAACTATGCCAAAATGAACCAAATTTTTTCCAAATTAAAATCGATTCCTTGGTGGGACCTGGTTGAAGACAAGGTGCCTTTAAATATTTTCCAAACACCTTGTACGATTTAATAAAAAATATTAAATATTCCACTGTCTGTCCCTCTGAGCTGCATGGATGGGAAGAAGGCTATCATGCTATGCTAGCATCTCCATAACTATCCATAACTTTGCCAAAAATGGCCAAAAATGTTCCAAATTAAAATCGATCCCTTATTGGCCCCTGGTTGAAGTCCTGCTGCCTTTCAATATTTTTCAAACACCTTGTATGATTTATTAAAAAAATATGAAGAAATACCTACACTGTAGCACTGAACAACAGAGCAAGATGGCCGCCGTTGTTGTCTTGAATCTGGGAGAGGGGGCGGTGCCCTGCAGTCAGCTGTCAGACAGGAGACTGACAGACAGCAGAACTGGCCAACTGGGCGCACTCCAAGCGATATTAGATGGGCCAATAGCCCTCCAGGGAACATAGAGAAATCTTAGAAAGACATTTTAGAACAACCCAGAGAAGTAGGTGATGGAGGGAGCGCAAAGGACCCCTTCTGTTCTTTGAGTTTTTGGCCCCTGGCCCCGTGCGGCCCCGCAGGGGCCGTGCGGACGCCGCCCCTGGGCATGGTGCCGAGCCCCAGGCCGCACAGGCCTGGGAAACGCGGCCGGCGTGCCCTGGCATGGCCTCGTTTGCCCGTGGCGGGCCCAAAAGCCCGATAATTGGAACGCACAGCCTCCGCGTTCCTATTTTAGTCGGTGTGTTCCTATTCCCCTCTCGACCCGCCTCCCAGAACGTGGGAGGCGCCTTCCCAGAACGTGGGAGGCGCCTCCGACTCTATTAAAATAGCATTTTTGTATATGCCCGCCCACAGTGTCCTGAGGTGACCCTGGCCCGAGGTGACCCGAGGTGACCCTGAAAGAAAAAGCAGTGCGCCGAGCGGTTTCCGTGTGTTTTACTCAAAATTGAGAACAATACACAATGGCATGTTTTTAAAAAGCATGTTGTGAGCTTGTAGATCAGCTATTTTCACTCATGCTTAAACATTTAATTTCTAATGTATGAAAGCTAGAATGAAGTGATAACTGAATGACATAGTGGAATCAGCCACATCAATTTAAGCCGTGCAGCTACAGATAACTAACCAGATTGATTACGTTAATGTTATCCATACTGATATTACCTTATTCACAATCCACGTTATCCATTGACAGCTTATTAATATAGATGACATGGTTATAAAACTATATGCATATGTATGCGGGATATGGCTCAGGAGCCACTGGAAGGTTTGACCTCTGTACTTCTCCTCCAGCCTGGATGATGCAGGCCGTGGCCTTCTTCAGCACCTCCACAGGCATCTTCACCTTCGACCCCGAGCGTGACTTCTGAATTTCAACTGGTTATAGTTTTAACTGGTTTGACCCTATACTGACTGACTTACTGACCGACTCAATCTATAGTTATTTCCTTTACCAGAGTAGGCAATAAAGCATTGGAAAACATTTTTGATTAAAGGTGGCACGTCGTGAGCTGGTGATCTGCTATTTCTGCAGAGTCTATTGTAGGTTACAATGAGATAGCCTTTATCTAGCTATGCATGCTCTAAACTGTGCTTAATATGTTTTCAAAAGGATGAAATATAAAATAATATATCATAATCAAAGGTCTACATCATTCATCTTTATGCTCATTGGGTCTTCTTCATCCATTCATTAATAGTTTGACCCCAGTTTGACAGCTGTCTGCTGTACCTAGAGAGGCATTATCATGGTACATGGTACATGGCTGGACAGATTATGCCAAATATCCCGTGGAATACATGTTAACAAGGCAGAGCCAACACGCTAACATGGATTCTACATTCACGTGTTGGCACAAGGCCCTTGCGCTTGGACACGAGTTCATTATTTGAGGTTGTCATACTCATATTCCATGAATTGTCTTAGTTCTGAAGGTTCAGTTAACACAAACACATCTATAGCAACTCAAATTGACATTATAATATGACATATGACAATAATAATATAATATGTCAGCTCTATATGACATTAGAGCTGAACTATTGAACAGACTCTGCTAGGACTATGCTCTGTTACTGTGCATTGACGATACCTCGTGGCCATTCAGTTGCATGCATGCAGAGAAATCTGCATGAGAGGTGAGAGTGGTGTGTGAAATATGTGAATAATTATGACAGAACAGTAAGGTCGAGGGGTCATTGCCTTTGTTCTCAGAGTTACATTACTCAACTCACCTCTTCACTCTTGATTTTAGTTTTGTTCTCTGCCATGGTTAAATATGAATGAATGAATTAGTTAGTTAGTTAAACATTACAAATAAAATAAAATAATTATTCTGAAGTTAGTCTGTCAATAATTGTATATCAATAGCCTAGCTAAATTTGATTTATGGTTGTGAGCTTGTAGATCAGCTAATGTCCCAGTTCAAAGGAAGGTCAGTAAGGTTCAAAGCTCTAGGCTTCCTTATCAATCAATCCGTCCCCCAGATTGAAGGGAAGGAAGCAGATAATAATAATACAACTTTATTTGTATAGCACCTTTCATGACATGAAATGCAGCTCAAAGTGCTTTACAGAACAATGGAGAATAAAAGAAAAGCAGTAATGCAATACAGTGAGGACATGAATAACAAAAAATAAAATAAAAGATCAATTAAAAGCAATGTTGTAGAAGTCATAGATAATTTTAAATCCTGGCTATGACAATACAGCGGAGAAAATAAATGGGTATATCACAGCAGGTTATTAGCAATGCAGGGAATCGCACCCCGTACAGTCCAGCAGAAGCTGGCTATAGTACTATACCATTGCTGTTTGTGTTTGCATGTGAATTGGCCCTAGACAGTGCAGTATTACATGATTTTCACATCTGAAGAATTAACCTTCGATATAACATTTAACCAACCTCATATACATTTCCTATATGAAATGAGCAGATCTACAAGCTCACAACATGCTATTTAAAAACATGCTATTGTGTATTGTTCTCAATTTGAGTAAAACATTTCTAAAATAGCAAGCTGTTGCTGCTCCACGCTAATGTACACCAATTGAACATACAGTAATAAATAATGAGAAGAACCCATCCTGCAGCTAACATGTTAACATATGCTGCAATGTCCATATATATGCCAAAATGAACCAAATTTTTTCCAAATTAAAATCGATTCCTTGGTGGGACCTGGTTGAAGACAAGGTGCCTTTAAATATTTTCCAAACACCTTGTACGATTTAATAAAAAATATTAAATATTCCACTGTCTGTCTCTCTGAGGTAGATGGATGGGGAAAAAGGTTATCATGCTAGCCGATGCTATAGGTCCATAACCATCCATAACTATGCCAAAATGAACCAAATTTTTTCCAAATTAAAATCGATTCCTTGGTGGGACCTGGTTGAAGACAAGGTGCCTTTAAATATTTTCCAAACACCTTGTACGATTTAATAAAAAATATTAAATATTCCACTGTCTGTCCCTCTGAGCTGCATGGATGGGAAGAAGGCTATCATGCTATGCTAGCATCTCCATAACTATCCATAACTTTGCCAAAAATGGACAAAAATGTTCCAAATTAAAATCGATCCCTTATTGGCCCCTGGTTGAAGTCCTGCTGCCTTTCAATATTTTTCAAACACCTTGTATGATTTATTAAAAAAATATGAAGAAATACCTACACTGTAGCACTGAACAACAGAGCAAGATGGCCGCCGTTGTTGTCTTGAATCTGGGAGAGGGGGCGGTGCCCTGCAGTCAGCTGTCAGACAGGAGACTGACAGACAGCAGAACTGGCCAACTGGGCGCACTCCAAGCGATATTAGATGGGCCAATAGCCCTCCAGGGAACATAGAGAAATCTTAGAAAGACATTTTAGAACAACCCAGAGAAGTAGGTGATGGAGGGAGCGCAAGGACACGAGTTCATTATTTGAGGTTGTCATACTCATATTCCATGAATTGTCTTAGTTCTGAAGGTTCAGTTAACACAAACACATCTATAGCAACTCAAATTGACATTATAATATGACATATGACAATAATAATATAATATGTCAGCTCTATATGACATTAGAGCTGAACTATTGAACAGACTCTGCTAGGACTATGCTCTGTTACTGTGCATTGACGATACCTCGTGGCCATTCAGTTGCATGCATGCAGAGAAATCTGCATGAGAGGTGAGAGTGGTGTGTGAAATATGTGAATAATTATGACAGAACAGTAAGGTCGAGGGGTCATTGCCTTTGTTCTCAGAGTTACATTACTCAACTCACCTCTTCACTCTTGATTTTAGTTTTGTTCTCTGCCATGGTTAAATATGAATGAATGAATTAGTTAGTTAGTTAAACATTACAAATAAAATAAAATAATTATTCTGAAGTTAGTCTGTCAATAATTGTATATCAATAGCCTAGCTAAATTTGATTTATGGTTGTGAGCTTGTAGATCAGCTAATGTCCCAGTTCAAAGGAAGGTCAGTAAGGTTCAAAGCTCTAGGCTTCCTTATCAATCAATCCGTCCCCCAGATTGAAGGGAAGGAAGCAGATAATAATAATACAACTTTATTTGTATAGCACCTTTCATGACATGAAATGCAGCTCAAAGTGCTTTACAGAACAATGGAGAATAAAAGAAAAGCAGTAATGCAATACAGTGAGGACATGAATAACAAAAAATAAAATAAAAGATCAATTAAAAGCAATGTTGTAGAAGTCATAGATAATTTTAAATCCTGGCTATGACAATACAGCGGAGAAAATAAATGGGTATATCACAGCAGGTTATTAGCAATGCAGGGAATCGCACCCCGTACAGTCCAGCAGAAGCTGGCTATAGTACTATACCATTGCTGTTTGTGTTTGCATGTGAATTGGCCCTAGACAGTGCAGTATTACATGATTTTCACATCTGAAGAATTAACCTTCGATATAACATTTAACCAACCTCATATACATTTCCTATATGAAATGAGCAGATCTACAAGCTCACAACATGCTATTTAAAAACATGCTATTGTGTATTGTTCTCAATTTGAGTAAAACATTTCTAAAATAGCAAGCTGTTGCTGCTCCACGCTAATGTACACCAATTGAACATACAGTAATAAATAATGAGAAGAACCCATCCTGCAGCTAACATGTTAACATATGCTGCAATGTCCATATATATGCCAAAATGAACCAAATTTTTTCCAAATTAAAATCGATTCCTTGGTGGGACCTGGTTGAAGACAAGGTGCCTTTAAATATTTTCCAAACACCTTGTACGATTTAATAAAAAATATTAAATATTCCACTGTCTGTCTCTCTGAGGTAGATGGATGGGGAAAAAGGTTATCATGCTAGCCGATGCTATAGGTCCATAACCATCCATAACTATGCCAAAATGAACCAAATTTTTTCCAAATTAAAATCGATTCCTTGGTGGGACCTGGTTGAAGACAAGGTGCCTTTAAATATTTTCCAAACACCTTGTACGATTTAATAAAAAATATTAAATATTCCACTGTCTGTCCCTCTGAGCTGCATGGATGGGAAGAAGGCTATCATGCTATGCTAGCATCTCCATAACTATCCATAACTTTGCCAAAAATGGACAAAAATGTTCCAAATTAAAATCGATCCCTTATTGGCCCCTGGTTGAAGTCCTGCTGCCTTTCAATATTTTTCAAACACCTTGTATGATTTATTAAAAAAATATGAAGAAATACCTACACTGTAGCACTGAACAACAGAGCAAGATGGCCGCCGTTGTTGTCTTGAATCTGGGAGAGGGGGCGGTGCCCTGCAGTCAGCTGTCAGACAGGAGACTGACAGACAGCAGAACTGGCCAACTGGGCGCACTCCAAGCGATATTAGATGGGCCAATAGCCCTCCAGGGAACATAGAGAAATCTTAGAAAGACATTTTAGAACAACCCAGAGAAGTAGGTGATGGAGGGAGCGCAAGGACACGAGTTCATTATTTGAGGTTGTCATACTCATATTCCATGAATTGTCTTAGTTCTGAAGGTTCAGTTAACACAAACACATCTATAGCAACTCAAATTGACATTATAATATGACATATGACAATAATAATATAATATGTCAGCTCTATATGACATTAGAGCTGAACTATTGAACAGACTCTGCTAGGACTATGCTCTGTTACTGTGCATTGACGATACCTCGTGGCCATTCAGTTGCATGCATGCAGAGAAATCTGCATGAGAGGTGAGAGTGGTGTGTGAAATATGTGAATAATTATGACAGAACAGTAAGGTCGAGGGGTCATTGCCTTTGTTCTCAGAGTTACATTACTCAACTCACCTCTTCACTCTTGATTTTAGTTTTGTTCTCTGCCATGGTTAAATATGAATGAATGAATTAGTTAGTTAGTTAAACATTACAAATAAAATAAAATAATTATTCTGAAGTTAGTCTGTCAATAATTGTATATCAATAGCCTAGCTAAATTTGATTTATGGTTGTGAGCTTGTAGATCAGCTAATGTCCCAGTTCAAAGGAAGGTCAGTAAGGTTCAAAGCTCTAGGCTTCCTTATCAATCAATCCGTCCCCCAGATTGAAGGGAAGGAAGCAGATAATAATAATACAACTTTATTTGTATAGCACCTTTCATGACATGAAATGCAGCTCAAAGTGCTTTACAGAACAATGGAGAATAAAAGAAAAGCAGTAATGCAATACAGTGAGGACATGAATAACAAAAAATAAAATAAAAGATCAATTAAAAGCAATGTTGTAGAAGTCATAGATAATTTTAAATCCTGGCTATGACAATACAGCGGAGAAAATAAATGGGTATATCACAGCAGGTTATTAGCAATGCAGGGAATCGCACCCCGTACAGTCCAGCAGAAGCTGGCTATAGTACTATACCATTGCTGTTTGTGTTTGCATGTGAATTGGCCCTAGACAGTGCAGTATTACATGATTTTCACATCTGAAGAATTAACCTTCGATATAACATTTAACCAACCTCATATACATTTCCTATATGAAATGAGCAGATCTACAAGCTCACAACATGCTATTTAAAAACATGCTATTGTGTATTGTTCTCAATTTGAGTAAAACATTTCTAAAATAGCAAGCTGTTGCTGCTCCACGCTAATGTACACCAATTGAACATACAGTAATAAATAATGAGAAGAACCCATCCTGCAGCTAACATGTTAACATATGCTGCAATGTCCATATATATGCCAAAATGAACCAAATTTTTTCCAAATTAAAATCGATTCCTTGGTGGGACCTGGTTGAAGACAAGGTGCCTTTAAATATTTTCCAAACACCTTGTACGATTTAATAAAAAATATTAAATATTCCACTGTCTGTCTCTCTGAGGTAGATGGATGGGGAAAAAGGTTATCATGCTAGCCGATGCTATAGGTCCATAACCATCCATAACTATGCCAAAATGAACCAAATTTTTTCCAAATTAAAATCGATTCCTTGGTGGGACCTGGTTGAAGACAAGGTGCCTTTAAATATTTTCCAAACACCTTGTACGATTTAATAAAAAATATTAAATATTCCACTGTCTGTCCCTCTGAGCTGCATGGATGGGAAGAAGGCTATCATGCTATGCTAGCATCTCCATAACTATCCATAACTTTGCCAAAAATGGACAAAAATGTTCCAAATTAAAATCGATCCCTTATTGGCCCCTGGTTGAAGTCCTGCTGCCTTTCAATATTTTTCAAACACCTTGTATGATTTATTAAAAAAATATGAAGAAATACCTACACTGTAGCACTGAACAACAGAGCAAGATGGCCGCCGTTGTTGTCTTGAATCTGGGAGAGGGGGCGGTGCCCTGCAGTCAGCTGTCAGACAGGAGACTGACAGACAGCAGAACTGGCCAACTGGGCGCACTCCAAGCGATATTAGATGGGCCAATAGCCCTCCAGGGAACATAGAGAAATCTTAGAAAGACATTTTAGAACAACCCAGAGAAGTAGGTGATGGAGGGAGCGCAAGGACACGAGTTCATTATTTGAGGTTGTCATACTCATATTCCATGAATTGTCTTAGTTCTGAAGGTTCAGTTAACACAAACACATCTATAGCAACTCAAATTGACATTATAATATGACATATGACAATAATAATATAATATGTCAGCTCTATATGACATTAGAGCTGAACTATTGAACAGACTCTGCTAGGACTATGCTCTGTTACTGTGCATTGACGATACCTCGTGGCCATTCAGTTGCATGCATGCAGAGAAATCTGCATGAGAGGTGAGAGTGGTGTGTGAAATATGTGAATAATTATGACAGAACAGTAAGGTCGAGGGGTCATTGCCTTTGTTCTCAGAGTTACATTACTCAACTCACCTCTTCACTCTTGATTTTAGTTTTGTTCTCTGCCATGGTTAAATATGAATGAATGAATTAGTTAGTTAGTTAAACATTACAAATAAAATAAAATAATTATTCTGAAGTTAGTCTGTCAATAATTGTATATCAATAGCCTAGCTAAATTTGATTTATGGTTGTGAGCTTGTAGATCAGCTAATGTCCCAGTTCAAAGGAAGGTCAGTAAGGTTCAAAGCTCTAGGCTTCCTTATCAATCAATCCGTCCCCCAGATTGAAGGGAAGGAAGCAGATAATAATAATACAACTTTATTTGTATAGCACCTTTCATGACATGAAATGCAGCTCAAAGTGCTTTACAGAACAATGGAGAATAAAAGAAAAGCAGTAATGCAATACAGTGAGGACATGAATAACAAAAAATAAAATAAAAGATCAATTAAAAGCAATGTTGTAGAAGTCATAGATAATTTTAAATCCTGGCTATGACAATACAGCGGAGAAAATAAATGGGTATATCACAGCAGGTTATTAGCAATGCAGGGAATCGCACCCCGTACAGTCCAGCAGAAGCTGGCTATAGTACTATACCATTGCTGTTTGTGTTTGCATGTGAATTGGCCCTAGACAGTGCAGTATTACATGATTTTCACATCTGAAGAATTAACCTTCGATATAACATTTAACCAACCTCATATACATTTCCTATATGAAATGAGCAGATCTACAAGCTCACAACATGCTATTTAAAAACATGCTATTGTGTATTGTTCTCAATTTGAGTAAAACATTTCTAAAATAGCAAGCTGTTGCTGCTCCACGCTAATGTACACCAATTGAACATACAGTAATAAATAATGAGAAGAACCCATCCTGCAGCTAACATGTTAACATATGCTGCAATGTCCATATATATGCCAAAATGAACCAAATTTTTTCCAAATTAAAATCGATTCCTTGGTGGGACCTGGTTGAAGACAAGGTGCCTTTAAATATTTTCCAAACACCTTGTACGATTTAATAAAAAATATTAAATATTCCACTGTCTGTCTCTCTGAGGTAGATGGATGGGGAAAAAGGTTATCATGCTAGCCGATGCTATAGGTCCATAACCATCCATAACTATGCCAAAATGAACCAAATTTTTTCCAAATTAAAATCGATTCCTTGGTGGGACCTGGTTGAAGACAAGGTGCCTTTAAATATTTTCCAAACACCTTGTACGATTTAATAAAAAATATTAAATATTCCACTGTCTGTCCCTCTGAGCTGCATGGATGGGAAGAAGGCTATCATGCTATGCTAGCATCTCCATAACTATCCATAACTTTGCCAAAAATGGACAAAAATGTTCCAAATTAAAATCGATCCCTTATTGGCCCCTGGTTGAAGTCCTGCTGCCTTTCAATATTTTTCAAACACCTTGTATGATTTATTAAAAAAATATGAAGAAATACCTACACTGTAGCACTGAACAACAGAGCAAGATGGCCGCCGTTGTTGTCTTGAATCTGGGAGAGGGGGCGGTGCCCTGCAGTCAGCTGTCAGACAGGAGACTGACAGACAGCAGAACTGGCCAACTGGGCGCACTCCAAGCGATATTAGATGGGCCAATAGCCCTCCAGGGAACATAGAGAAATCTTAGAAAGACATTTTAGAACAACCCAGAGAAGTAGGTGATGGAGGGAGCGCAAGGACACGAGTTCATTATTTGAGGTTGTCATACTCATATTCCATGAATTGTCTTAGTTCTGAAGGTTCAGTTAACACAAACACATCTATAGCAACTCAAATTGACATTATAATATGACATATGACAATAATAATATAATATGTCAGCTCTATATGACATTAGAGCTGAACTATTGAACAGACTCTGCTAGGACTATGCTCTGTTACTGTGCATTGACGATACCTCGTGGCCATTCAGTTGCATGCATGCAGAGAAATCTGCATGAGAGGTGAGAGTGGTGTGTGAAATATGTGAATAATTATGACAGAACAGTAAGGTCGAGGGGTCATTGCCTTTGTTCTCAGAGTTACATTACTCAACTCACCTCTTCACTCTTGATTTTAGTTTTGTTCTCTGCCATGGTTAAATATGAATGAATGAATTAGTTAGTTAGTTAAACATTACAAATAAAATAAAATAATTATTCTGAAGTTAGTCTGTCAATAATTGTATATCAATAGCCTAGCTAAATTTGATTTATGGTTGTGAGCTTGTAGATCAGCTAATGTCCCAGTTCAAAGGAAGGTCAGTAAGGTTCAAAGCTCTAGGCTTCCTTATCAATCAATCCGTCCCCCAGATTGAAGGGAAGGAAGCAGATAATAATAATACAACTTTATTTGTATAGCACCTTTCATGACATGAAATGCAGCTCAAAGTGCTTTACAGAACAATGGAGAATAAAAGAAAAGCAGTAATGCAATACAGTGAGGACATGAATAACAAAAAATAAAATAAAAGATCAATTAAAAGCAATGTTGTAGAAGTCATAGATAATTTTAAATCCTGGCTATGACAATACAGCGGAGAAAATAAATGGGTATATCACAGCAGGTTATTAGCAATGCAGGGAATCGCACCCCGTACAGTCCAGCAGAAGCTGGCTATAGTACTATACCATTGCTGTTTGTGTTTGCATGTGAATTGGCCCTAGACAGTGCAGTATTACATGATTTTCACATCTAAAGAATTAACCTTCGATATAACATTTAACCAACCTCATATACATTTCCTATATGAAATGAGCAGATCTACAAGCTCACAACATGCTATTTAAAAACATGCTATTGTGTATTGTTCTCAATTTGAGTAAAACATTTCTAAAATAGCAAGCTGTTGCTGCTCCACGCTAATGTACACCAATTGAACATACAGTAATAAATAATGAGAAGAACCCATCCTGCAGCTAACATGTTAACATATGCTGCAATGTCCATATATATGCCAAAATGAACCAAATTTTTTCCAAATTAAAATCGATTCCTTGGTGGGACCTGGTTGAAGACAAGGTGCCTTTAAATATTTTCCAAACACCTTGTACGATTTAATAAAAAATATTAAATATTCCACTGTCTGTCTCTCTGAGGTAGATGGATGGGGAAAAAGGTTATCATGCTAGCCGATGCTATAGGTCCATAACCATCCATAACTATGCCAAAATGAACCAAATTTTTTCCAAATTAAAATCGATTCCTTGGTGGGACCTGGTTGAAGACAAGGTGCCTTTAAATATTTTCCAAACACCTTGTACGATTTAATAAAAAATATTAAATATTCCACTGTCTGTCCCTCTGAGCTGCATGGATGGGAAGAAGGCTATCATGCTATGCTAGCATCTCCATAACTATCCATAACTTTGCCAAAAATGGACAAAAATGTTCCAAATTAAAATCGATCCCTTATTGGCCCCTGGTTGAAGTCCTGCTGCCTTTCAATATTTTTCAAACACCTTGTATGATTTATTAAAAAAATATGAAGAAATACCTACACTGTAGCACTGAACAACAGAGCAAGATGGCCGCCGTTGTTGTCTTGAATCTGGGAGAGGGGGCGGTGCCCTGCAGTCAGCTGTCAGACAGGAGACTGACAGACAGCAGAACTGGCCAACTGGGCGCACTCCAAGCGATATTAGATGGGCCAATAGCCCTCCAGGGAACATAGAGAAATCTTAGAAAGACATTTTAGAACAACCCAGAGAAGTAGGTGATGGAGGGAGCGCAAAGGACCCCTTCTGTTCTTTGAGTTTTTGGCCCCTGGCCCCGTGCGGCCCCGCAGGGGCCGTGCGGACGCCGCCCCTGGGCATGGTGCCGAGCCCCAGGCCGCACAGGCCTGGGAAACGCGGCCGGCGTGCCCTGGCATGGCCTCGTTTGCCCGTGGCGGGCCCAAAAGCCCGATAATTGGAACGCACAGCCTCCGCGTTCCTATTTTAGTCGGTGCGTTCCTATTCCCCTCTCGACCCGCCTCCCAGAACGTGGGAGGCGCCTTCCCAGAACGTGGGAGGCGCCTCCGACTCTATTAAAATAGCATTTTTGTATATGCCCGCCCACAGTGTCCTGAGGTGACCCTGGCCCGAGGTGACCCGAGGTGACCCTGAAAGAAAAAGCAGTGCGCCGAGCGGTTTCCGTGTGTTTTACTCAAAATTGAGAACAATACACAATGGCATGTTTTTAAAAAGCATGTTGTGAGCTTGTAGATCAGCTATTTTCACTCATGCTTAAACATTTAATTTATAATGTATGAAAGCTAGAATGAAGTGATAACTGAATGACATAGTGGAATCAGCCACATCAATTTAAGCCGTGCAGCTACAGATAACTAACCAGATTGATTACGTTAATGTTATCCATACTGATATTACCTTATTCACAATCCACGTTATCCATTGACAGCTTATTAATATAGATGACATGGTTATAAAACTATATGCATATGTATGCGGGATATGGCTCAGGAGCCACTGGAAGGTTTGACCTCTGTACTTCTCCTCCAGCCTGGATGATGCAGGCCGTGGCCTTCTTCAGCACCTCCACAGGCATCTTCACCTTCGACCCCGAGCGTGACTTCTGAATTTCAACTGGTTATAGTTTTAACTGGTTTGACCCTATACTGACTGACTTACTGACCGACTCAATCTATAGTTATTTCCTTTACCAGAGTAGGCAATAAAGCATTGGAAAACATTTTTGATTAAAGGTGGCACGTCGTGAGCTGGTGATCTGCTATTTCTGCAGAGTCTATTGTAGGTTACAATGAGATAGCCTTTATCTAGCTATGCATGCTCTAAACTGTGCTTAATATGTTTTCAAAAGGATGAAATATAAAATAATATATCATAATCAAAGGTCTACATCATTCATCTTTATGCTCATTGGGTCTTCTTCATCCATTCATTAATAGTTTGACCCCAGTTTGACAGCTGTCTGCTGTACCTAGAGAGGCATTATCATGGTACATGGTACATGGCTGGACAGATTATGCCAAATATCCCGTGGAATACATGTTAACAAGGCAGAGCCAACACGCTAACATGGATTCTACATTCACGTGTTGGCACAAGGCCCTTGCGCTTGGACACGAGTTCATTATTTGAGGTTGTCATACTCATATTCCATGAATTGTCTTAGTTCTGAAGGTTCAGTTAACACAAACACATCTATAGCAACTCAAATTGACATTATAATATGACATATGACAATAATAATATAATATGTCAGCTCTATATGACATTAGAGCTGAACTATTGAACAGACTCTGCTAGGACTATGCTCTGTTACTGTGCATTGACGATACCTCGTGGCCATTCAGTTGCATGCATGCAGAGAAATCACAGCATCCATGAGAGGTGAGAGTGGTGTGTGAAATATGTGAATAATTATGACAGAACAGTAAGGTCGAGGGGTCATTGCCTTTGTTCTCAGAGTTACATTACTCAACTCACCTCTTCACTCTTGATTTTAGTTTTGTTCTCTGCCATGGTTAAATATGAATGAATGAATTAGTTAGTTAGTTAAACATTACAAATAAAATAAAATAATTATTCTGAAGTTAGTCTGTCAATAATTGTATATCAATAGCCTAGCTAAATTTGATTTATGGTTGTGAGCTTGTAGATCAGCTAATGTCCCAGTTCAAAGGAAGGTCAGTAAGGTTCAAAGCTCTAGGCTTCCTTATCAATCAATCCGTCCCCCAGATTGAAGGGAAGGAAGCAGATAATAATAATACAACTTTATTTGTATAGCACCTTTCATGACATGAAATGCAGCTCAAAGTGCTTTACAGAACAATGGAGAATAAAAGAAAAGCAGTAATGCAATACAGTGAGGACATGAATAACAAAAAATAAAATAAAAGATCAATTAAAAGCAATGTTGTAGAAGTCATAGATAATTTTAAATCCTGGCTATGACAATACAGCGGAGAAAATAAATGGGTATATCACAGCAGGTTATTAGCAATGCAGGGAATCGCACCCCGTACAGTCCAGCAGAAGCTGGCTATAGTACTATACCATTGCTGTTTGTGTTTGCATGTGAATTGGCCCTAGACAGTGCAGTATTACATGATTTTCACATCTAAAGAATTAACCTTCGATATAACATTTAACCAACCTCATATACATTTCCTATATGAAATGAGCAGATCTACAAGCTCACAACATGCTATTTAAAAACATGCTATTGTGTATTGTTCTCAATTTGAGTAAAACATTTCTAAAATAGCAAGCTGTTGCTGCTCCACGCTAATGTACACCAATTGAACATACAGTAATAAATAATGAGAAGAACCCATCCTGCAGCTAACATGTTAACATATGCTGCAATGTCCATATATATGCCAAAATGAACCAAATTTTTTCCAAATTAAAATCGATTCCTTGGTGGGACCTGGTTGAAGACAAGGTGCCTTTAAATATTTTCCAAACACCTTGTACGATTTAATAAAAAATATTAAATATTCCACTGTCTGTCTCTCTGAGGTAGATGGATGGGGAAAAAGGTTATCATGCTAGCCGATGCTATAGGTCCATAACCATCCATAACTATGCCAAAATGAACCAAATTTTTTCCAAATTAAAATCGATTCCTTGGTGGGACCTGGTTGAAGACAAGGTGCCTTTAAATATTTTCCAAACACCTTGTACGATTTAATAAAAAATATTAAATATTCCACTGTCTGTCCCTCTGAGCTGCATGGATGGGAAGAAGGCTATCATGCTATGCTAGCATCTCCATAACTATCCATAACTTTGCCAAAAATGGCCAAAAATGTTCCAAATTAAAATCGATCCCTTATTGGCCCCTGGTTGAAGTCCTGCTGCCTTTCAATATTTTTCAAACACCTTGTATGATTTATTAAAAAAATATGAAGAAATACCTACACTGTAGCACTGAACAACAGAGCAAGATGGCCGCCGTTGTTGTCTTGAATCTGGGAGAGGGGGCGGTGCCCTGCAGTCAGCTGTCAGACAGGAGACTGACAGACAGCAGAACTGGCCAACTGGGCGCACTCCAAGCGATATTAGATGGGCCAATAGCCCTCCAGGGAACATAGAGAAATCTTAGAAAGACATTTTAGAACAACCCAGAGAAGTAGGTGATGGAGGGAGCGCAAAGGACCCCTTCTGTTCTTTGAGTTTTTGGCCCCTGGCCCCGTGCGGCCCCGCAGGGGCCGTGCGGACGCCGCCCCTGGGCATGGTGCCGAGCCCCAGGCCGCACAGGCCTGGGAAACGCGGCCGGCGTGCCCTGGCATGGCCTCGTTTGCCCGTGGCGGGCCCAAAAGCCCGATAATTGGAACGCACAGCCTCCGCGTTCCTATTTTAGTCGGTGTGTTCCTATTCCCCTCTCGACCCGCCTCCCAGAACGTGGGAGGCGCCTTCCCAGAACGTGGGAGGCGCCTCCGACTCTATTAAAATAGCATTTTTGTATATGCCCGCCCACAGTGTCCTGAGGTGACCCTGGCCCGAGGTGACCCGAGGTGACCCTGAAAGAAAAAGCAGTGCGCCGAGCGGTTTCCGTGTGTTTTACTCAAAATTGAGAACAATACACAATGGCATGTTTTTAAAAAGCATGTTGTGAGCTTGTAGATCAGCTATTTTCACTCATGCTTAAACATTTAATTTCTAATGTATGAAAGCTAGAATGAAGTGATAACTGAATGACATAGTGGAATCAGCCACATCAATTTAAGCCGTGCAGCTACAGATAACTAACCAGATTGATTACGTTAATGTTATCCATACTGATATTACCTTATTCACAATCCACGTTATCCATTGACAGCTTATTAATATAGATGACATGGTTATAAAACTATATGCATATGTATGCGGGATATGGCTCAGGAGCCACTGGAAGGTTTGACCTCTGTACTTCTCCTCCAGCCTGGATGATGCAGGCCGTGGCCTTCTTCAGCACCTCCACAGGCATCTTCACCTTCGACCCCGAGCGTGACTTCTGAATTTCAACTGGTTATAGTTTTAACTGGTTTGACCCTATACTGACTGACTTACTGACCGACTCAATCTATAGTTATTTCCTTTACCAGAGTAGGCAATAAAGCATTGGAAAACATTTTTGATTAAAGGTGGCACGTCGTGAGCTGGTGATCTGCTATTTCTGCAGAGTCTATTGTAGGTTACAATGAGATAGCCTTTATCTAGCTATGCATGCTCTAAACTGTGCTTAATATGTTTTCAAAAGGATGAAATATAAAATAATATATCATAATCAAAGGTCTACATCATTCATCTTTATGCTCATTGGGTCTTCTTCATCCATTCATTAATAGTTTGACCCCAGTTTGACAGCTGTCTGCTGTACCTAGAGAGGCATTATCATGGTACATGGTACATGGCTGGACAGATTATGCCAAATATCCCGTGGAATACATGTTAACAAGGCAGAGCCAACACGCTAACATGGATTCTACATTCACGTGTTGGCACAAGGCCCTTGCGCTTGGACACGAGTTCATTATTTGAGGTTGTCATACTCATATTCCATGAATTGTCTTAGTTCTGAAGGTTCAGTTAACACAAACACATCTATAGCAACTCAAATTGACATTATAATATGACATATGACAATAATAATATAATATGTCAGCTCTATATGACATTAGAGCTGAACTATTGAACAGACTCTGCTAGGACTATGCTCTGTTACTGTGCATTGACGATACCTCGTGGCCATTCAGTTGCATGCATGCAGAGAAATCTGCATGAGAGGTGAGAGTGGTGTGTGAAATATGTGAATAATTATGACAGAACAGTAAGGTCGAGGGGTCATTGCCTTTGTTCTCAGAGTTACATTACTCAACTCACCTCTTCACTCTTGATTTTAGTTTTGTTCTCTGCCATGGTTAAATATGAATGAATGAATTAGTTAGTTAGTTAAACATTACAAATAAAATAAAATAATTATTCTGAAGTTAGTCTGTCAATAATTGTATATCAATAGCCTAGCTAAATTTGATTTATGGTTGTGAGCTTGTAGATCAGCTAATGTCCCAGTTCAAAGGAAGGTCAGTAAGGTTCAAAGCTCTAGGCTTCCTTATCAATCAATCCGTCCCCCAGATTGAAGGGAAGGAAGCAGATAATAATAATACAACTTTATTTGTATAGCACCTTTCATGACATGAAATGCAGCTCAAAGTGCTTTACAGAACAATGGAGAATAAAAGAAAAGCAGTAATGCAATACAGTGAGGACATGAATAACAAAAAATAAAATAAAAGATCAATTAAAAGCAATGTTGTAGAAGTCATAGATAATTTTAAATCCTGGCTATGACAATACAGCGGAGAAAATAAATGGGTATATCACAGCAGGTTATTAGCAATGCAGGGAATCGCACCCCGTACAGTCCAGCAGAAGCTGGCTATAGTACTATACCATTGCTGTTTGTGTTTGCATGTGAATTGGCCCTAGACAGTGCAGTATTACATGATTTTCACATCTAAAGAATTAACCTTCGATATAACATTTAACCAACCTCATATACATTTCCTATATGAAATGAGCAGATCTACAAGCTCACAACATGCTATTTAAAAACATGCTATTGTGTATTGTTCTCAATTTGAGTAAAACATTTCTAAAATAGCAAGCTGTTGCTGCTCCACGCTAATGTACACCAATTGAACATACAGTAATAAATAATGAGAAGAACCCATCCTGCAGCTAACATGTTAACATATGCTGCAATGTCCATATATATGCCAAAATGAACCAAATTTTTTCCAAATTAAAATCGATTCCTTGGTGGGACCTGGTTGAAGACAAGGTGCCTTTAAATATTTTCCAAACACCTTGTACGATTTAATAAAAAATATTAAATATTCCACTGTCTGTCTCTCTGAGGTAGATGGATGGGGAAAAAGGTTATCATGCTAGCCGATGCTATAGGTCCATAACCATCCATAACTATGCCAAAATGAACCAAATTTTTTCCAAATTAAAATCGATTCCTTGGTGGGACCTGGTTGAAGACAAGGTGCCTTTAAATATTTTCCAAACACCTTGTACGATTTAATAAAAAATATTAAATATTCCACTGTCTGTCCCTCTGAGCTGCATGGATGGGAAGAAGGCTATCATGCTATGCTAGCATCTCCATAACTATCCATAACTTTGCCAAAAATTGACAAAAATGTTCCAAATTAAAATCGATCCCTTATTGGCCCCTGGTTGAAGTCCTGCTGCCTTTCAATATTTTTCAAACACCTTGTATGATTTATTAAAAAAATATGAAGAAATACCTACACTGTAGCACTGAACAACAGAGCAAGATGGCCGCCGTTGTTGTCTTGAATCTGGGAGAGGGGGCGGTGCCCTGCAGTCAGCTGTCAGACAGGAGACTGACAGACAGCAGAACTGGCCAACTGGGCGCACTCCAAGCGATATTAGATGGGCCAATAGCCCTCCAGGGAACATAGAGAAATCTTAGAAAGACATTTTAGAACAACCCAGAGAAGTAGGTGATGGAGGGAGCGCAAGGACACGAGTTCATTATTTGAGGTTGTCATACTCATATTCCATGAATTGTCTTAGTTCTGAAGGTTCAGTTAACACAAACACATCTATAGCAACTCAAATTGACATTATAATATGACATATGACAATAATAATATAATATGTCAGCTCTATATGACATTAGAGCTGAACTATTGAACAGACTCTGCTAGGACTATGCTCTGTTACTGTGCATTGACGATACCTCGTGGCCATTCAGTTGCATGCATGCAGAGAAATCACAGCATCCATGAGAGGTGAGAGTGGTGTGTGAAATATGTGAATAATTATGACAGAACAGTAAGGTCGAGGGGTCATTGCCTTTGTTCTCAGAGTTACATTACTCAACTCACCTCTTCACTCTTGATTTTAGTTTTGTTCTCTGCCATGGTTAAATATGAATGAATGAATTAGTTAGTTAGTTAAACATTACAAATAAAATAAAATAATTATTCTGAAGTTAGTCTGTCAATAATTGTATATCAATAGCCTAGCTAAATTTGATTTATGGTTGTGAGCTTGTAGATCAGCTAATGTCCCAGTTCAAAGGAAGGTCAGTAAGGTTCAAAGCTCTAGGCTTCCTTATCAATCAATCCGTCCCCCAGATTGAAGGGAAGGAAGCAGATAATAATAATACAACTTTATTTGTATAGCACCTTTCATGACATGAAATGCAGCTCAAAGTGCTTTACAGAACAATGGAGAATAAAAGAAAAGCAGTAATGCAATACAGTGAGGACATGAATAACAAAAAATAAAATAAAAGATCAATTAAAAGCAATGTTGTAGAAGTCATAGATAATTTTAAATCCTGGCTATGACAATACAGCGGAGAAAATAAATGGGTATATCACAGCAGGTTATTAGCAATGCAGGGAATCGCACCCCGTACAGTCCAGCAGAAGCTGGCTATAGTACTATACCATTGCTGTTTGTGTTTGCATGTGAATTGGCCCTAGACAGTGCAGTATTACATGATTTTCACATCTAAAGAATTAACCTTCGATATAACATTTAACCAACCTCATATACATTTCCTATATGAAATGAGCAGATCTACAAGCTCACAACATGCTATTTAAAAACATGCTATTGTGTATTGTTCTCAATTTGAGTAAAACATTTCTAAAATAGCAAGCTGTTGCTGCTCCACGCTAATGTACACCAATTGAACATACAGTAATAAATAATGAGAAGAACCCATCCTGCAGCTAACATGTTAACATATGCTGCAATGTCCATATATATGCCAAAATGAACCAAATTTTTTCCAAATTAAAATCGATTCCTTGGTGGGACCTGGTTGAAGACAAGGTGCCTTTAAATATTTTCCAAACACCTTGTACGATTTAATAAAAAATATTAAATATTCCACTGTCTGTCTCTCTGAGGTAGATGGATGGGGAAAAAGGTTATCATGCTAGCCGATGCTATAGGTCCATAACCATCCATAACTATGCCAAAATGAACCAAATTTTTTCCAAATTAAAATCGATTCCTTGGTGGGACCTGGTTGAAGACAAGGTGCCTTTAAATATTTTCCAAACACCTTGTACGATTTAATAAAAAATATTAAATATTCCACTGTCTGTCCCTCTGAGCTGCATGGATGGGAAGAAGGCTATCATGCTATGCTAGCATCTCCATAACTATCCATAACTTTGCCAAAAATTGACAAAAATGTTCCAAATTAAAATCGATCCCTTATTGGCCCCTGGTTGAAGTCCTGCTGCCTTTCAATATTTTTCAAACACCTTGTATGATTTATTAAAAAAATATGAAGAAATACCTACACTGTAGCACTGAACAACAGAGCAAGATGGCCGCCGTTGTTGTCTTGAATCTGGGAGAGGGGGCGGTGCCCTGCAGTCAGCTGTCAGACAGGAGACTGACAGACAGCAGAACTGGCCAACTGGGCGCACTCCAAGCGATATTAGATGGGCCAATAGCCCTCCAGGGAACATAGAGAAATCTTAGAAAGACATTTTAGAACAACCCAGAGAAGTAGGTGATGGAGGGAGCGCAAGGACACGAGTTCATTATTTGAGGTTGTCATACTCATATTCCATGAATTGTCTTAGTTCTGAAGGTTCAGTTAACACAAACACATCTATAGCAACTCAAATTGACATTATAATATGACATATGACAATAATAATATAATATGTCAGCTCTATATGACATTAGAGCTGAACTATTGAACAGACTCTGCTAGGACTATGCTCTGTTACTGTGCATTGACGATACCTCGTGGCCATTCAGTTGCATGCATGCAGAGAAATCTGCATGAGAGGTGAGAGTGGTGTGTGAAATATGTGAATAATTATGACAGAACAGTAAGGTCGAGGGGTCATTGCCTTTGTTCTCAGAGTTACATTACTCAACTCACCTCTTCACTCTTGATTTTAGTTTTGTTCTCTGCCATGGTTAAATATGAATGAATGAATTAGTTAGTTAGTTAAACATTACAAATAAAATAAAATAATTATTCTGAAGTTAGTCTGTCAATAATTGTATATCAATAGCCTAGCTAAATTTGATTTATGGTTGTGAGCTTGTAGATCAGCTAATGTCCCAGTTCAAAGGAAGGTCAGTAAGGTTCAAAGCTCTAGGCTTCCTTATCAATCAATCCGTCCCCCAGATTGAAGGGAAGGAAGCAGATAATAATAATACAACTTTATTTGTATAGCACCTTTCATGACATGAAATGCAGCTCAAAGTGCTTTACAGAACAATGGAGAATAAAAGAAAAGCAGTAATGCAATACAGTGAGGACATGAATAACAAAAAATAAAATAAAAGATCAATTAAAAGCAATGTTGTAGAAGTCATAGATAATTTTAAATCCTGGCTATGACAATACAGCGGAGAAAATAAATGGGTATATCACAGCAGGTTATTAGCAATGCAGGGAATCGCACCCCGTACAGTCCAGCAGAAGCTGGCTATAGTACTATACCATTGCTGTTTGTGTTTGCATGTGAATTGGCCCTAGACAGTGCAGTATTACATGATTTTCACATCTAAAGAATTAACCTTCGATATAACATTTAACCAACCTCATATACATTTCCTATATGAAATGAGCAGATCTACAAGCTCACAACATGCTATTTAAAAACATGCTATTGTGTATTGTTCTCAATTTGAGTAAAACATTTCTAAAATAGCAAGCTGTTGCTGCTCCACGCTAATGTACACCAATTGAACATACAGTAATAAATAATGAGAAGAACCCATCCTGCAGCTAACATGTTAACATATGCTGCAATGTCCATATATATGCCAAAATGAACCAAATTTTTTCCAAATTAAAATCGATTCCTTGGTGGGACCTGGTTGAAGACAAGGTGCCTTTAAATATTTTCCAAACACCTTGTACGATTTAATAAAAAATATTAAATATTCCACTGTCTGTCTCTCTGAGGTAGATGGATGGGGAAAAAGGTTATCATGCTAGCCGATGCTATAGGTCCATAACCATCCATAACTATGCCAAAATGAACCAAATTTTTTCCAAATTAAAATCGATTCCTTGGTGGGACCTGGTTGAAGACAAGGTGCCTTTAAATATTTTCCAAACACCTTGTACGATTTAATAAAAAATATTAAATATTCCACTGTCTGTCCCTCTGAGCTGCATGGATGGGAAGAAGGCTATCATGCTATGCTAGCATCTCCATAACTATCCATAACTTTGCCAAAAATGGACAAAAATGTTCCAAATTAAAATCGATCCCTTATTGGCCCCTGGTTGAAGTCCTGCTGCCTTTCAATATTTTTCAAACACCTTGTATGATTTATTAAAAAAATATGAAGAAATACCTACACTGTAGCACTGAACAACAGAGCAAGATGGCCGCCGTTGTTGTCTTGAATCTGGGAGAGGGGGCGGTGCCCTGCAGTCAGCTGTCAGACAGGAGACTGACAGACAGCAGAACTGGCCAACTGGGCGCACTCCAAGCGATATTAGATGGGCCAATAGCCCTCCAGGGAACATAGAGAAATCTTAGAAAGACATTTTAGAACAACCCAGAGAAGTAGGTGATGGAGGGAGCGCAAAGGACCCCTTCTGTTCTTTGAGTTTTTGGCCCCTGGCCCCGTGCGGCCCCGCAGGGGCCGTGCGGACGCCGCCCCTGGGCATGGTGCCGAGCCCCAGGCCGCCCAGGCCTGGGAAACGCGGCCGGCGTGCCCTGGCATGGCCTCGTTTGCCCGTGGCGGGCCCAAAAGCCCGATAATTGGAACGCACAGCCTCCGCGTTCCTATTTTAGTCGGTGCGTTCCTATTCCCCTCTCGACCCGCCTCCCAGAACGTGGGAGGCGCCTTCCCAGAACGTGGGAGGCGCCTCCGACTCTATTAAAATAGCATTTTTGTATATGCCCGCCCACAGTGTCCTGAGGTGACCCTGGCCCGAGGTGACCCGAGGTGACCCTGAAAGAAAAAGCAGTGCGCCGAGCGGTTTCCGTGTGTTTTACTCAAAATTGAGAACAATACACAATAGCATGTTTTTAAAAAGCATGTTGTGAGCTTGTAGATCAGCTATTTTCACTCATGCTTAAATATTTAATTTCTAATGTATGAAAGCTAGAATGAAGTGATAACTGAATGACATAGTGGAATCAGCCACATCAATTTAAGCCGTGCAGCTACAGATAACTAACCAGATTGATTATGTTAATGTTATCCATACTGATATTACCTTATTCACAATCCACGTTATCCATTGACAGCTTATTAATATAGATGACATGGTTATAAAACTATATGCATATGTATGCGGGATATGGCTCAGGAGCCACTGGAAGGTTTGACCTCTGTACGTCTCCTCCAGCCTGGATGATGCAGGCCGTGGCCTTCTTCAGCACCTCCACAGGCATCTTCACCTTCGACCCCGAGCGTGACTTCTGAATTTCAACTGGTTATAGTTTTAACTGGTTTGACCCTATACTGACTGACTTACTGACCGACTCAATCTATAGTTATTTCCTTTACCAGAGTAGGCAATAAAGCATTGGAAAACATTTTTGATTAAAGGTGGCACGTCGTGAGCTGGTGATCTGCTATTTCTGCAGAGTCTATTGTAGGTTACAATGAGATAGCCTTTATCTAGCTATGCATGCTCTAAACTGTGCTTAATATGTTTTCAAAAGGATGAAATATAAAATAATATATCATAATCAAAGGTCTACATCATTCATCTTTATGCTCATTGGGTCTTCTTCATCCATTCATTAATAGTTTGACCCCAGTTTGACAGCTGTCTGCTGTACCTAGAGAGGCATTATCATGGTACATGGTACATGGCTGGACAGATTATGCCAAATATCCCGTGGAATACATGTTAACAAGGCAGAGCCAACACGCTAACATGGATTCTACATTCACGTGTTGGCACAAGGCCCTTGCGCTTGGACACGAGTTCATTATTTGAGGTTGTCATACTCATATTCCATGAATTGTCTTAGTTCTGAAGGTTCAGTTAACACAAACACATCTATAGCAACTCAAATTGACATTATAATATGACATATGACAATAATAATATAATATGTCAGCTCTATATGACATTAGAGCTGAACTATTGAACAGACTCTGCTAGGACTATGCTCTGTTACTGTGCATTGACGATACCTCGTGGCCATTCAGTTGCATGCATGCAGAGAAATCACAGCATCCATGAGAGGTGAGAGTGGTGTGTGAAATATGTGAATAATTATGACAGAACAGTAAGGTCGAGGGGTCATTGCCTTTGTTCTCAGAGTTACATTACTCAACTCACCTCTTCACTCTTGATTTTAGTTTTGTTCTCTGCCATGGTTAAATATGAATGAATGAATTAGTTAGTTAGTTAAACATTACAAATAAAATAAAATAATTATTCTGAAGTTAGTCTGTCAATAATTGTATATCAATAGCCTAGCTAAATTTGATTTATGGTTGTGAGCTTGTAGATCAGCTAATGTCCCAGTTCAAAGGAAGGTCAGTAAGGTTCAAAGCTCTAGGCTTCCTTATCAATCAATCCGTCCCCCAGATTGAAGGGAAGGAAGCAGATAATAATAATACAACTTTATTTGTATAGCACCTTTCATGACATGAAATGCAGCTCAAAGTGCTTTACAGAACAATGGAGAATAAAAGAAAAGCAGTAATGCAATACAGTGAGGACATGAATAACAAAAAATAAAATAAAAGATCAATTAAAAGCAATGTTGTAGAAGTCATAGATAATTTTAAATCCTGGCTATGACAATACAGCGGAGAAAATAAATGGGTATATCACAGCAGGTTATTAGCAATGCAGGGAATCGCACCCCGTACAGTCCAGCAGAAGCTGGCTATAGTACTATACCATTGCTGTTTGTGTTTGCATGTGAATTGGCCCTAGACAGTGCAGTATTACATGATTTTCACATCTAAAGAATTAACCTTCGATATAACATTTAACCAACCTCATATACATTTCCTATATGAAATGAGCAGATCTACAAGCTCACAACATGCTATTTAAAAACATGCTATTGTGTATTGTTCTCAATTTGAGTAAAACATTTCTAAAATAGCAAGCTGTTGCTGCTCCACGCTAATGTACACCAATTGAACATACAGTAATAAATAATGAGAAGAACCCATCCTGCAGCTAACATGTTAACATATGCTGCAATGTCCATATATATGCCAAAATGAACCAAATTTTTTCCAAATTAAAATCGATTCCTTGGTGGGACCTGGTTGAAGACAAGGTGCCTTTAAATATTTTCCAAACACCTTGTACGATTTAATAAAAAATATTAAATATTCCACTGTCTGTCTCTCTGAGGTAGATGGATGGGGAAAAAGGTTATCATGCTAGCCGATGCTATAGGTCCATAACCATCCATAACTATGCCAAAATGAACCAAATTTTTTCCAAATTAAAATCGATTCCTTGGTGGGACCTGGTTGAAGACAAGGTGCCTTTAAATATTTTCCAAACACCTTGTACGATTTAATAAAAAATATTAAATATTCCACTGTCTGTCCCTCTGAGCTGCATGGATGGGAAGAAGGCTATCATGCTATGCTAGCATCTCCATAACTATCCATAACTTTGCCAAAAATGGCCAAAAATGTTCCAAATTAAAATCGATCCCTTATTGGCCCCTGGTTGAAGTCCTGCTGCCTTTCAATATTTTTCAAACACCTTGTATGATTTATTAAAAAAATATGAAGAAATACCTACACTGTAGCACTGAACAACAGAGCAAGATGGCCGCCGTTGTTGTCTTGAATCTGGGAGAGGGGGCGGTGCCCTGCAGTCAGCTGTCAGACAGGAGACTGACAGACAGCAGAACTGGCCAACTGGGCGCACTCCAAGCGATATTAGATGGGCCAATAGCCCTCCAGGGAACATAGAGAAATCTTAGAAAGACATTTTAGAACAACCCAGAGAAGTAGGTGATGGAGGGAGCGCAAAGGACCCCTTCTGTTCTTTGAGTTTTTGGCCCCTGGCCCCGTGCGGCCCCGCAGGGGCCGTGCGGACGCCGCCCCTGGGCATGGTGCCGAGCCCCAGGCCGCACAGGCCTGGGAAACGCGGCCGGCGTGCCCTGGCATGGCCTCGTTTGCCCGTGGCGGGCCCAAAAGCCCGATAATTGGAACGCACAGCCTCCGCGTTCCTATTTTAGTCGGTGTGTTCCTATTCCCCTCTCGACCCGCCTCCCAGAACGTGGGAGGCGCCTTCCCAGAACGTGGGAGGCGCCTCCGACTCTATTAAAATAGCATTTTTGTATATGCCCGCCCACAGTGTCCTGAGGTGACCCTGGCCCGAGGTGACCCGAGGTGACCCTGAAAGAAAAAGCAGTGCGCCGAGCGGTTTCCGTGTGTTTTACTCAAAATTGAGAACAATACACAATGGCATGTTTTTAAAAAGCATGTTGTGAGCTTGTAGATCAGCTATTTTCACTCATGCTTAAACATTTAATTTCTAATGTATGAAAGCTAGAATGAAGTGATAACTGAATGACATAGTGGAATCAGCCACATCAATTTAAGCCGTGCAGCTACAGATAACTAACCAGATTGATTACGTTAATGTTATCCATACTGATATTACCTTATTCACAATCCACGTTATCCATTGACAGCTTATTAATATAGATGACATGGTTATAAAACTATATGCATATGTATGCGGGATATGGCTCAGGAGCCACTGGAAGGTTTGACCTCTGTACTTCTCCTCCAGCCTGGATGATGCAGGCCGTGGCCTTCTTCAGCACCTCCACAGGCATCTTCACCTTCGACCCCGAGCGTGACTTCTGAATTTCAACTGGTTATAGTTTTAACTGGTTTGACCCTATACTGACTGACTTACTGACCGACTCAATCTATAGTTATTTCCTTTACCAGAGTAGGCAATAAAGCATTGGAAAACATTTTTGATTAAAGGTGGCACGTCGTGAGCTGGTGATCTGCTATTTCTGCAGAGTCTATTGTAGGTTACAATGAGATAGCCTTTATCTAGCTATGCATGCTCTAAACTGTGCTTAATATGTTTTCAAAAGGATGAAATATAAAATAATATATCATAATCAAAGGTCTACATCATTCATCTTTATGCTCATTGGGTCTTCTTCATCCATTCATTAATAGTTTGACCCCAGTTTGACAGCTGTCTGCTGTACCTAGAGAGGCATTATCATGGTACATGGTACATGGCTGGACAGATTATGCCAAATATCCCGTGGAATACATGTTAACAAGGCAGAGCCAACACGCTAACATGGATTCTACATTCACGTGTTGGCACAAGGCCCTTGCGCTTGGACACGAGTTCATTATTTGAGGTTGTCATACTCATATTCCATGAATTGTCTTAGTTCTGAAGGTTCAGTTAACACAAACACATCTATAGCAACTCAAATTGACATTATAATATGACATATGACAATAATAATATAATATGTCAGCTCTATATGACATTAGAGCTGAACTATTGAACAGACTCTGCTAGGACTATGCTCTGTTACTGTGCATTGACGATACCTCGTGGCCATTCAGTTGCATGCATGCAGAGAAATCTGCATGAGAGGTGAGAGTGGTGTGTGAAATATGTGAATAATTATGACAGAACAGTAAGGTCGAGGGGTCATTGCCTTTGTTCTCAGAGTTACATTACTCAACTCACCTCTTCACTCTTGATTTTAGTTTTGTTCTCTGCCATGGTTAAATATGAATGAATGAATTAGTTAGTTAGTTAAACATTACAAATAAAATAAAATAATTATTCTGAAGTTAGTCTGTCAATAATTGTATATCAATAGCCTAGCTAAATTTGATTTATGGTTGTGAGCTTGTAGATCAGCTAATGTCCCAGTTCAAAGGAAGGTCAGTAAGGTTCAAAGCTCTAGGCTTCCTTATCAATCAATCCGTCCCCCAGATTGAAGGGAAGGAAGCAGATAATAATAATACAACTTTATTTGTATAGCACCTTTCATGACATGAAATGCAGCTCAAAGTGCTTTACAGAACAATGGAGAATAAAAGAAAAGCAGTAATGCAATACAGTGAGGACATGAATAACAAAAAATAAAATAAAAGATCAATTAAAAGCAATGTTGTAGAAGTCATAGATAATTTTAAATCCTGGCTATGACAATACAGCGGAGAAAATAAATGGGTATATCACAGCAGGTTATTAGCAATGCAGGGAATCGCACCCCGTACAGTCCAGCAGAAGCTGGCTATAGTACTATACCATTGCTGTTTGTGTTTGCATGTGAATTGGCCCTAGACAGTGCAGTATTACATGATTTTCACATCTGAAGAATTAACCTTCGATATAACATTTAACCAACCTCATATACATTTCCTATATGAAATGAGCAGATCTACAAGCTCACAACATGCTATTTAAAAACATGCTATTGTGTATTGTTCTCAATTTGAGTAAAACATTTCTAAAATAGCAAGCTGTTGCTGCTCCACGCTAATGTACACCAATTGAACATACAGTAATAAATAATGAGAAGAACCCATCCTGCAGCTAACATGTTAACATATGCTGCAATGTCCATATATATGCCAAAATGAACCAAATTTTTTCCAAATTAAAATCGATTCCTTGGTGGGACCTGGTTGAAGACAAGGTGCCTTTAAATATTTTCCAAACACCTTGTACGATTTAATAAAAAATATTAAATATTCCACTGTCTGTCTCTCTGAGGTAGATGGATGGGGAAAAAGGTTATCATGCTAGCCGATGCTATAGGTCCATAACCATCCATAACTATGCCAAAATGAACCAAATTTTTTCCAAATTAAAATCGATTCCTTGGTGGGACCTGGTTGAAGACAAGGTGCCTTTAAATATTTTCCAAACACCTTGTACGATTTAATAAAAAATATTAAATATTCCACTGTCTGTCCCTCTGAGCTGCATGGATGGGAAGAAGGCTATCATGCTATGCTAGCATCTCCATAACTATCCATAACTTTGCCAAAAATGGCCAAAAATGTTCCAAATTAAAATCGATCCCTTATTGGCCCCTGGTTGAAGTCCTGCTGCCTTTCAATATTTTTCAAACACCTTGTATGATTTATTAAAAAAATATGAAGAAATACCTACACTGTAGCACTGAACAACAGAGCAAGATGGCCGCCGTTGTTGTCTTGAATCTGGGAGAGGGGGCGGTGCCCTGCAGTCAGCTGTCAGACAGGAGACTGACAGACAGCAGAACTGGCCAACTGGGCGCACTCCAAGCGATATTAGATGGGCCAATAGCCCTCCAGGGAACATAGAGAAATCTTAGAAAGACATTTTAGAACAACCCAGAGAAGTAGGTGATGGAGGGAGCGCAAAGGACCCCTTCTGTTCTTTGAGTTTTTGGCCCCTGGCCCCGTGCGGCCCCGCAGGGGCCGTGCGGACGCCGCCCCTGGGCATGGTGCCGAGCCCCAGGCCGCACAGGCCTGGGAAACGCGGCCGGCGTGCCCTGGCATGGCCTCGTTTGCCCGTGGCGGGCCCAAAAGCCCGATAATTGGAACGCACAGCCTCCGCGTTCCTATTTTAGTCGGTGTGTTCCTATTCCCCTCTCGACCCGCCTCCCAGAACGTGGGAGGCGCCTTCCCAGAACGTGGGAGGCGCCTCCGACTCTATTAAAATAGCATTTTTGTATATGCCCGCCCACAGTGTCCTGAGGTGACCCTGGCCCGAGGTGACCCGAGGTGACCCTGAAAGAAAAAGCAGTGCGCCGAGCGGTTTCCGTGTGTTTTACTCAAAATTGAGAACAATACACAATGGCATGTTTTTAAAAAGCATGTTGTGAGCTTGTAGATCAGCTATTTTCACTCATGCTTAAACATTTAATTTCTAATGTATGAAAGCTAGAATGAAGTGATAACTGAATGACATAGTGGAATCAGCCACATCAATTTAAGCCGTGCAGCTACAGATAACTAACCAGATTGATTACGTTAATGTTATCCATACTGATATTACCTTATTCACAATCCACGTTATCCATTGACAGCTTATTAATATAGATGACATGGTTATAAAACTATATGCATATGTATGCGGGATATGGCTCAGGAGCCACTGGAAGGTTTGACCTCTGTACTTCTCCTCCAGCCTGGATGATGCAGGCCGTGGCCTTCTTCAGCACCTCCACAGGCATCTTCACCTTCGACCCCGAGCGTGACTTCTGAATTTCAACTGGTTATAGTTTTAACTGGTTTGACCCTATACTGACTGACTTACTGACCGACTCAATCTATAGTTATTTCCTTTACCAGAGTAGGCAATAAAGCATTGGAAAACATTTTTGATTAAAGGTGGCACGTCGTGAGCTGGTGATCTGCTATTTCTGCAGAGTCTATTGTAGGTTACAATGAGATAGCCTTTATCTAGCTATGCATGCTCTAAACTGTGCTTAATATGTTTTCAAAAGGATGAAATATAAAATAATATATCATAATCAAAGGTCTACATCATTCATCTTTATGCTCATTGGGTCTTCTTCATCCATTCATTAATAGTTTGACCCCAGTTTGACAGCTGTCTGCTGTACCTAGAGAGGCATTATCATGGTACATGGTACATGGCTGGACAGATTATGCCAAATATCCCGTGGAATACATGTTAACAAGGCAGAGCCAACACGCTAACATGGATTCTACATTCACGTGTTGGCACAAGGCCCTTGCGCTTGGACACGAGTTCATTATTTGAGGTTGTCATACTCATATTCCATGAATTGTCTTAGTTCTGAAGGTTCAGTTAACACAAACACATCTATAGCAACTCAAATTGACATTATAATATGACATATGACAATAATAATATAATATGTCAGCTCTATATGACATTAGAGCTGAACTATTGAACAGACTCTGCTAGGACTATGCTCTGTTACTGTGCATTGACGATACCTCGTGGCCATTCAGTTGCATGCATGCAGAGAAATCTGCATGAGAGGTGAGAGTGGTGTGTGAAATATGTGAATAATTATGACAGAACAGTAAGGTCGAGGGGTCATTGCCTTTGTTCTCAGAGTTACATTACTCAACTCACCTCTTCACTCTTGATTTTAGTTTTGTTCTCTGCCATGGTTAAATATGAATGAATGAATTAGTTAGTTAGTTAAACATTACAAATAAAATAAAATAATTATTCTGAAGTTAGTCTGTCAATAATTGTATATCAATAGCCTAGCTAAATTTGATTTATGGTTGTGAGCTTGTAGATCAGCTAATGTCCCAGTTCAAAGGAAGGTCAGTAAGGTTCAAAGCTCTAGGCTTCCTTATCAATCAATCCGTCCCCCAGATTGAAGGGAAGGAAGCAGATAATAATAATACAACTTTATTTGTATAGCACCTTTCATGACATGAAATGCAGCTCAAAGTGCTTTACAGAACAATGGAGAATAAAAGAAAAGCAGTAATGCAATACAGTGAGGACATGAATAACAAAAAATAAAATAAAAGATCAATTAAAAGCAATGTTGTAGAAGTCATAGATAATTTTAAATCCTGGCTATGACAATACAGCGGAGAAAATAAATGGGTATATCACAGCAGGTTATTAGCAATGCAGGGAATCGCACCCCGTACAGTCCAGCAGAAGCTGGCTATAGTACTATACCATTGCTGTTTGTGTTTGCATGTGAATTGGCCCTAGACAGTGCAGTATTACATGATTTTCACATCTGAAGAATTAACCTTCGATATAACATTTAACCAACCTCATATACATTTCCTATATGAAATGAGCAGATCTACAAGCTCACAACATGCTATTTAAAAACATGCTATTGTGTATTGTTCTCAATTTGAGTAAAACATTTCTAAAATAGCAAGCTGTTGCTGCTCCACGCTAATGTACACCAATTGAACATACAGTAATAAATAATGAGAAGAACCCATCCTGCAGCTAACATGTTAACATATGCTGCAATGTCCATATATATGCCAAAATGAACCAAATTTTTTCCAAATTAAAATCGATTCCTTGGTGGGACCTGGTTGAAGACAAGGTGCCTTTAAATATTTTCCAAACACCTTGTACGATTTAATAAAAAATATTAAATATTCCACTGTCTGTCTCTCTGAGGTAGATGGATGGGGAAAAAGGTTATCATGCTAGCCGATGCTATAGGTCCATAACCATCCATAACTATGCCAAAATGAACCAAATTTTTTCCAAATTAAAATCGATTCCTTGGTGGGACCTGGTTGAAGACAAGGTGCCTTTAAATATTTTCCAAACACCTTGTACGATTTAATAAAAAATATTAAATATTCCACTGTCTGTCCCTCTGAGCTGCATGGATGGGAAGAAGGCTATCATGCTATGCTAGCATCTCCATAACTATCCATAACTTTGCCAAAAATGGACAAAAATGTTCCAAATTAAAATCGATCCCTTATTGGCCCCTGGTTGAAGTCCTGCTGCCTTTCAATATTTTTCAAACACCTTGTATGATTTATTAAAAAAATATGAAGAAATACCTACACTGTAGCACTGAACAACAGAGCAAGATGGCCGCCGTTGTTGTCTTGAATCTGGGAGAGGGGGCGGTGCCCTGCAGTCAGCTGTCAGACAGGAGACTGACAGACAGCAGAACTGGCCAACTGGGCGCACTCCAAGCGATATTAGATGGGCCAATAGCCCTCCAGGGAACATAGAGAAATCTTAGAAAGACATTTTAGAACAACCCAGAGAAGTAGGTGATGGAGGGAGCGCAAGGACACGAGTTCATTATTTGAGGTTGTCATACTCATATTCCATGAATTGTCTTAGTTCTGAAGGTTCAGTTAACACAAACACATCTATAGCAACTCAAATTGACATTATAATATGACATATGACAATAATAATATAATATGTCAGCTCTATATGACATTAGAGCTGAACTATTGAACAGACTCTGCTAGGACTATGCTCTGTTACTGTGCATTGACGATACCTCGTGGCCATTCAGTTGCATGCATGCAGAGAAATCACAGCATCCATGAGAGGTGAGAGTGGTGTGTGAAATATGTGAATAATTATGACAGAACAGTAAGGTCGAGGGGTCATTGCCTTTGTTCTCAGAGTTACATTACTCAACTCACCTCTTCACTCTTGATTTTAGTTTTGTTCTCTGCCATGGTTAAATATGAATGAATGAATTAGTTAGTTAGTTAAACATTACAAATAAAATAAAATAATTATTCTGAAGTTAGTCTGTCAATAATTGTATATCAATAGCCTAGCTAAATTTGATTTATGGTTGTGAGCTTGTAGATCAGCTAATGTCCCAGTTCAAAGGAAGGTCAGTAAGGTTCAAAGCTCTAGGCTTCCTTATCAATCAATCCGTCCCCCAGATTGAAGGGAAGGAAGCAGATAATAATAATACAACTTTATTTGTATAGCACCTTTCATGACATGAAATGCAGCTCAAAGTGCTTTACAGAACAATGGAGAATAAAAGAAAAGCAGTAATGCAATACAGTGAGGACATGAATAACAAAAAATAAAATAAAAGATCAATTAAAAGCAATGTTGTAGAAGTCATAGATAATTTTAAATCCTGGCTATGACAATACAGCGGAGAAAATAAATGGGTATATCACAGCAGGTTATTAGCAATGCAGGGAATCGCACCCCGTACAGTCCAGCAGAAGCTGGCTATAGTACTATACCATTGCTGTTTGTGTTTGCATGTGAATTGGCCCTAGACAGTGCAGTATTACATGATTTTCACATCTAAAGAATTAACCTTCGATATAACATTTAACCAACCTCATATACATTTCCTATATGAAATGAGCAGATCTACAAGCTCACAACATGCTATTTAAAAACATGCTATTGTGTATTGTTCTCAATTTGAGTAAAACATTTCTAAAATAGCAAGCTGTTGCTGCTCCACGCTAATGTACACCAATTGAACATACAGTAATAAATAATGAGAAGAACCCATCCTGCAGCTAACATGTTAACATATGCTGCAATGTCCATATATATGCCAAAATGAACCAATTTTTTTCCAAATTAAAATCGATTCCTTGGTGGGACCTGGTTGAAGACAAGGTGCCTTTAAATATTTTCCAAACACCTTGTACGATTTAATAAAAAATATTAAATATTCCACTGTCTGTCCCTCTGAGCTGCATGGATGGGAAGAAGGCTATCATGCTATGCTAGCATCTCCATAACTATCCATAACTTTGCCAAAAATGGACAAAAATGTTCCAAATTAAAATCGATCCCTTATTGGCCCCTGGTTGAAGTCCTGCTGCCTTTCAATATTTTTCAAACACCTTGTATGATTTATTAAAAAAATATGAAGAAATACCTACACTGTAGCACTGAACAACAGAGCAAGATGGCCGCCGTTGTTGTCTTGAATCTGGGAGAGGGGGCGGTGCCCTGCAGTCAGCTGTCAGACAGGAGACTGACAGACAGCAGAACTGGCCAACTGGGCGCACTCCAAGCGATATTAGATGGGCCAATAGCCCTCCAGGGAACATAGAGAAATCTTAGAAAGACATTTTAGAACAACCCAGAGAAGTAGGTGATGGAGGGAGCGCAAGGACACGAGTTCATTATTTGAGGTTGTCATACTCATATTCCATGAATTGTCTTAGTTCTGAAGGTTCAGTTAACACAAACACATCTATAGCAACTCAAATTGACATTATAATATGACATATGACAATAATAATATAATATGTCAGCTCTATATGACATTAGAGCTGAACTATTGAACAGACTCTGCTAGGACTATGCTCTGTTACTGTGCATTGACGATACCTCGTGGCCATTCAGTTGCATGCATGCAGAGAAATCTGCATGAGAGGTGAGAGTGGTGTGTGAAATATGTGAATAATTATGACAGAACAGTAAGGTCGAGGGGTCATTGCCTTTGTTCTCAGAGTTACATTACTCAACTCACCTCTTCACTCTTGATTTTAGTTTTGTTCTCTGCCATGGTTAAATATGAATGAATGAATTAGTTAGTTAGTTAAACATTACAAATAAAATAAAATAATTATTCTGAAGTTAGTCTGTCAATAATTGTATATCAATAGCCTAGCTAAATTTGATTTATGGTTGTGAGCTTGTAGATCAGCTAATGTCCCAGTTCAAAGGAAGGTCAGTAAGGTTCAAAGCTCTAGGCTTCCTTATCAATCAATCCGTCCCCCAGATTGAAGGGAAGGAAGCAGATAATAATAATACAACTTTATTTGTATAGCACCTTTCATGACATGAAATGCAGCTCAAAGTGCTTTACAGAACAATGGAGAATAAAAGAAAAGCAGTAATGCAATACAGTGAGGACATGAATAACAAAAAATAAAATAAAAGATCAATTAAAAGCAATGTTGTAGAAGTCATAGATAATTTTAAATCCTGGCTATGACAATACAGCGGAGAAAATAAATGGGTATATCACAGCAGGTTATTAGCAATGCAGGGAATCGCACCCCGTACAGTCCAGCAGAAGCTGGCTATAGTACTATACCATTGCTGTTTGTGTTTGCATGTGAATTGGCCCTAGACAGTGCAGTATTACATGATTTTCACATCTAAAGAATTAACCTTCGATATAACATTTAACCAACCTCATATACATTTCCTATATGAAATGAGCAGATCTACAAGCTCACAACATGCTATTTAAAAACATGCTATTGTGTATTGTTCTCAATTTGAGTAAAACATTTCTAAAATAGCAAGCTGTTGCTGCTCCACGCTAATGTACACCAATTGAACATACAGTAATAAATAATGAGAAGAACCCATCCTGCAGCTAACATGTTAACATATGCTGCAATGTCCATATATATGCCAAAATGAACCAAATTTTTTCCAAATTAAAATCGATTCCTTGGTGGGACCTGGTTGAAGACAAGGTGCCTTTAAATATTTTCCAAACACCTTGTACGATTTAATAAAAAATATTAAATATTCCACTGTCTGTCTCTCTGAGGTAGATGGATGGGGAAAAAGGTTATCATGCTAGCCGATGCTATAGGTCCATAACCATCCATAACTATGCCAAAATGAACCAAATTTTTTCCAAATTAAAATCGATTCCTTGGTGGGACCTGGTTGAAGACAAGGTGCCTTTAAATATTTTCCAAACACCTTGTACGATTTAATAAAAAATATTAAATATTCCACTGTCTGTCCCTCTGAGCTGCATGGATGGGAAGAAGGCTATCATGCTATGCTAGCATCTCCATAACTATCCATAACTTTGCCAAAAATTGACAAAAATGTTCCAAATTAAAATCGATCCCTTATTGGCCCCTGGTTGAAGTCCTGCTGCCTTTCAATATTTTTCAAACACCTTGTATGATTTATTAAAAAAATATGAAGAAATACCTACACTGTAGCACTGAACAACAGAGCAAGATGGCCGCCGTTGTTGTCTTGAATCTGGGAGAGGGGGCGGTGCCCTGCAGTCAGCTGTCAGACAGGAGACTGACAGACAGCAGAACTGGCCAACTGGGCGCACTCCAAGCGATATTAGATGGGCCAATAGCCCTCCAGGGAACATAGAGAAATCTTAGAAAGACATTTTAGAACAACCCAGAGAAGTAGGTGATGGAGGGAGCGCAAGGATGACACGCAAATTCGTGAAGCGTTCCATATTTTTCACCATTTTGAGCTCTTTTTTTTGCTAATCCTAAATTACATCCGTGATTTTTCTAAAATTGGAACGATACAGAGTAGATTGGTTTTCTGCTAAAATTGGAACAATACAGTAATTTGTTTTTTTCTAAAATTGGAACGATACAGGGTAGATTGGTTTTCTGCTAAAATTGGAACAAAACAGTAATTTGTTTTTTTCTAAAATTGGAACGATACAGAGTAGATTGGTTTTCTGCTAAAATTGGAACAAAACAGTAATTCGTTTTTTTCTAAAATTGGAACGATACAGAGTAGATTGGTTTTCTGCTAAAATTAGGACCCCTTCCGTTCTTTGAGTTTTTGGCCCCTGGCCCAAAAACCTTTTCCAAAGGAACGAAACAGTAATTTGTTTTTTTCTAAAATTGGAACGATACAGAGTAGATTGGTTTTCTGCTAAAATTGGAACAATACAGTAATTTGTTTTTTTCTAAAATTGGAACGATACAGGGTAGATTGGTTTTCTGCTAAAATTGGAACAAAACAGTAATTTGTTTTTTTCTAAAATTGGAACGATACAGAGTAGATTGGTGCTAAAATTGAGGACCCCTTCCGTTCTTTGAGTTTTTGGCCCCTGGCCCAAAAACCTTTTCCAAAGGAACGAAACAGTAATTTGTTTTTTTCTAAAATTGGAACGATACAGAGTAGATTGGTTTTCTGCTAAAATTGGAACAATACAGTAATTTGTTTTTTTCTAAAATTGGAACGATACAGAGTAGATTGGTTTTCTGCTAAAATTGGAACAAAACAGTAATTTGTTTTTTTCTAAAATTGGAACGATACAGAGTAGATTGGTTTTCTGCTAAAATTGGAACGATACAGTAGATTAGTTTTTTCTAAAATTGGAACGAAACAGTAGATACATTTTTTTCTAAAATTGGAACGATACAGAGTAGATTAGTTTTCTGCTAACATTGGAACAAAACAGTAGATTTGTTGTTTTCTAAAATTGGAACGATACAGAGTAGATTAGTTTTCTGCTAAAATTGGAACGAAACAGTAGGTTAATTTTTTTCTAAAATTGGAACGATAGAGTAGATTAGTTTTCTGCTAAAATTGGAACAAAATTATTTTCTAAAATTGGAACGATACAGAGTAGATTGGTTTTCTGCTAAAATTGGAACAAAATTATTTTTTTTCTAAAATTGGAACGATACAGAGTAGATTGGTTTTCTGCTAAAATTGGAACGAAACAGTAATTCGTTTTTTCTAAAATTGGAACGATACAGAGTAGATTAGTTTGTTTCCTAAAATTGGAACAATACAGTAATTTGTTTTTTTCCTAAAATTGGAACGATACAGAGTAGATTGTTTTTCTGCTAAAATTGGAACGAAACAGTAATTTGTTTTTTTCTAAAATTGGAACGATACAGAGTAGATTAGTTTGTTTCCTAAAATTGGAACAATACAGTAATTTGTTTTTTTCAAAAATTGGAACGATACAGAGTAGATTGGTTTTCTGCTAAAATTGGAACAATACAGTAATTTGTTTTTTTCTAAAATTGGAACGATACAGAGTAGATTGGTTTTCTGCTAAAATTGGAACGAAACAGTAATTTGTTTTTTTCTAAAATTGGAACGATACAGAGTAGATTAGTTTGTTTCCTAAAATTGGAACGAAACAGTAATTTGTTTTTTTCTAAAATTGGAACGATACAGTAGGTTAATTTTTTTCTAAAATTGGAACGATACAGAGTAGATTAGTTTGTTTCCTAAAATTGGAACAATACAGTAATTTGTTTTTTTCCTAAAATTGGAACGATACAGAGTAGATTGTTTTTCTGCTAAAATTGGAACGAAACAGTAATTTGTTTTTTTCTAAAATTGGAACGATACAGAGTAGATTGGTTTTCTGCTAAAATTGGAACGATACAGTAGATTAGTTTTTTCTAAAATTGGAACGAAACAGTAGATACATTTTTTTCTAAAATTGGAACGATACAGAGTAGATTAGTTTTCTGCTAACATTGGAACAAAACAGTAGATTTGTTGTTTTCTAAAATTGGAACGATACAGAGTAGATTAGTTTTCTGCTAAAATTGGAACGAAACAGTAGGTTAATTTTTTTCTAAAATTGGAACGATAGAGTAGATTAGTTTTCTGCTAAAATTGGAACAAAATTATTTTCTAAAATTGGAACGATACAGAGTAGATTGGTTTTCTGCTAAAATTGGAACAAAATTATTTTTTTTCTAAAATTGGAACGATACAGAGTAGATTGGTTTTCTGCTAAAATTGGAACGAAACAGTAATTCGTTTTTTCTAAAATTGGAACGATACAGAGTAGATTAGTTTGTTTCCTAAAATTGGAACAATACAGTAATTTGTTTTTTCCTAAAATTGGAACGATACAGAGTAGATTGTTTTTCTGCTAAAATTGGAACGAAACAGTAATTTGTTTTTTTCTAAAATTGGAACGATACAGAGTAGATTGGTTTTCTGCTAAAATTGGAACGAAACAGTAATTCGTTTTTTCTAAATTTGGAACGATACAGAGTAGATTAGTTTGTTTCCTAAAATTGGAACAATACAGTAATTTGTTTTTTTCAAAAATTGGAACGATACAGAGTAGATTGGTTTTCTGCTAAAATTGGAACAATACAGTAATTTGTTTTTTTCTAAAATTGGAACGATACAGAGTAGATTGGTTTTCTGCTAAAATTGGAACGAAACAGTAATTTGTTTTTTTCTAAAATTGGAACGATACAGAGTAGATTAGTTTGTTTCCTAAAATTGGAACGAAACAGTAATTTGTTTTTTTCTAAAATTGGAACGATACAGTAGGTTAATTTTTTTCTAAAATTGGAACGATACAGAGTAGATTAGTTTGTTTCCTAAAATTGGAACAATACAGTAATTTGTTTTTTTCCTAAAATTGGAACGATACAGAGTAGATTGTTTTTCTGCTAAAATTGGAACGAAACAGTAATTTGTTTTTTTCTAAAATTGGAACGATACAGAGTAGATTGGTTTTCTGCTAAAATTGGAACGAAACAGTAATTCGTTTTTTCTAAAATTGGAACGATACAGAGTAGATTAGTTTGTTTCCTAAAATTGGAACAATACAGTAATTTGTTTTTTTCAAAAATTGGAACGATACAGAGTAGATTGGTTTTCTGCTAAAATTGGAACAATACAGTAATTTGTTTTTTTCTAAAATTGGAACGATACAGAGTAGATTGGTTTTCTGCTAAAATTGGAACGAAACAGTAATTTGTTTTTTTCTAAAATTGGAACGATACAGAGTAGATTGGTTTTCTGCTCAAATTGGAACGAAACAGTAATTTGTTTTTTTCTAAAATTGGAACGATACAGTAGGTTAATTTTTTTCTAAAATTGGAACGATAGAGTAGATTAGTTTTCTGCTAAAATTGGAACAAAATTATTTTCTAAAATTGGAACGATACAGAGTAGATTGGTTTTCTGCTAAAATTGGAACGAAACAGTAATTCGTTTTTTCTAAAATTGGAACGATACAGAGTAGATTAGTTTGTTTCCTAAAATTGGAACAATACAGTAATTTGTTTTTTTCCTAAAATTGGAACGATACAGAGTAGATTGTTTTTCTGCTAAAATTGGAACGAAACAGTAATTTGTTTTTTTCTAAAATTGGAACGATACAGAGTAGATTGGTTTTCTGCTAAAATTGGAACGAAACAGTCATTCGTTTTTTCTAAAATTTGAACGATACAGAGTAGATTAGTTTGTTTCCTAAAATTGGAACAATACAGTAATTTATTTTTTTCAAAAATTGGAACGATACAGAGTAGATTGGTTTTCTGCTAAAATTGGAACAATACAGT
>NW_027665677.1:0-33599 GCF_963924005.1 Protomyctophum bolini | reverse complement strand
GAACCAGGCCTTTTTACTGTGAAAATGGCACTTTGGGACTGTGAAAGTGACATTTTGGCCCTGTTGTCCCAAACTGCCCCAGCACTTCCCACATTGCTCAAAGTGGCTAGCTTTCATCCCACACAGTTTATAGGGCCATACGGTACATAGTTTTCAAGTTACAGACTAAGCTAAGCAAAAGTGAACCAGGCCTTTTTACTGTGAAAATGGCACTTTGGGACTGTGAAAGTGACATTTTGGCCCTGTTGTCCCAAACTGCCCCAGCACTTCCCACATTGCTCAAAGTGGCTAGCTTTCATCCCAACACAGTTTATAGGGCCATACGGTACATAGTTTTCAAGTTACAGACAAAGCTAAGCAAAATGAATCTTTTTTTTTTTACTGTGAAAACGGCACTTTGGGACTGTGAAAGTGACATTTTGGCCCTGTTGTCCCAAACTGCCCCAGCACTTCCCACATTGCTCAAAGTGGCTAGCTTTCATCCCAACACAGTTTATAGGGCCATACGGTACATAGTTTTCAAGTTACAGACTAAGCTAAGCAAAATGAATCTGTTTTTTTTTACTGTGAAAATGGCACTTTGGGACTGTGAAAGTGACATTTTGGCCCTGTTGTCCCAAACTGCCCCAGCACTTCCCACATTGCTCAAAGTGGCTAGCTTTCATCCCAACACAGTTTATAGGGCCATACGGTACATAGTTTTCAAGTTACAGACTAAGCTAAGCAAAAGTGAACCAGGCCTTTTTACTGTGAAAATGGCACTTTGGGACTGTGAAAGTGACATTTTGGCCCTGTTGTCCCAAACTGCCCCAGCACTTCCCACATTGCTCAAAGTGGCTAGCTTTCATCCCAACACAGTTTATAGGGCCATACGGTACATAGTTTTCAAGTTACAGACTAAGCTAAGCAAAATGAATCTGTTTTTTTTTTACTGTGAAAATGGCACTTTGGGACTGTGAAAGTGACATTTTGGCCCTGTTGTCCCAAACTGCCCCAGCACTTCCCACATTGCTCAAAGTGGCTAGCTTTCATCCCAACACAGTTTATAGGGCCATACGGTACATAGTTTTCAAGTTACAGACTAAGCTAAGCAAAAGTGAACCAGGCCTTTTTACTGTGAAAATGGCACTTTGGGACTGTGAAAGTGACATTTTGGCCCTGTTGTCCCAAACTGCCCCAGCACTTCCCACATTGCTCAAAGTGGCTAGCTTTCATCCCAACACAGTTTATAGGGCCATACGGTACATAGTTTTCAAGTTACAGACTAAGCTAAGCAAAAGTGAACCAGGCCTTTTTACTGTGAAAATGGCACTTTGGGACTGTGAAAGTGACATTTTGGCCCTGTTGTCCCAAACTGCCCCAGCACTTCCCACATTGCTCAAAGTGGCTAGCTTTCATCCCAACACAGTTTATAGGGCCATACGGTACATAGTTTTCAAGTTACAGACTAAGCTAAGCAAAATGAATCTTTTTTTTTTTACTGTGAAAACGGCACTTTGGGACTGTGAAAGTGACATTTTGGCCCTGTTGTCCCAAACTGCCCCAGCACTTCCCACATTGCTCAAAGTGGCTAGCTTTCATCCCAACACAGTTTATAGGGCCATACGGTACATAGTTTTCAAGTTACAGACTAAGCTAAGCAAAAGTGAACCAGGCCTTTTTACTGTGAAAATGGCACTTTGGGACTGTGAAAGTGACATTTTGGCCCTGTTGTCCCAAACTGCCCCAGCACTTCCCACATTGCTCAAAGTGGCTAGCTTTCATCCCAACACAGTTTATAGGGCCATACGGTACATAGTTTTCAAGTTACAGACTAAGCTAAGCAAAAGTGAACCAGGCCTTTTTACTGTGAAAATGGCACTTTGGGACTGTGAAAGTGACATTTTGGCCCTGTTGTCCCAAACTGCCCCAGCACTTCCCACATTGCTCAAAGTGGCTAGCTTTCATCCCAACACAGTTTATAGGGCCATACGGTACATAGTTTTCAAGTTACAGACTAAGCTAAGCAAAAGTGAACCAGGCCTTTTTACTGTGAAAATGGCACTTTGGGACTGTGAAAGTGACATTTTGGCCCTGTTCGTTCCCTGTTGTCCCAAACTGCCCCAGCTCTTGCCACAATGCTCAAAGTGGCTAGCTTTCATCCCAACACAGTTTATAGGGCCATACGGTACATAGTTTTCAAGTTACAGACTAAGCTAAGCAAAAGTGAACCAGGCCTTTTTACTGTGAAAATGGCACTTTGGGACTGTGAAAGTGACATTTTGGCCCTGTTCGTTCCCTGTTGTCCCAAACTGCCCCAGCTCTTGCCACAATGCTCAAAGTGGCTAGCTTTCATCCCAACACAGTTTATAGGGCCATACGGTACATAGTTTTCAAGTTACAGACTAAGCTAAGCAAAAGTGAACCAGGCCTTTTTACTGTGAAAATGGCACTTTGGGACTGTGAAAGTGACATTTTGGCCCTGTTGTCCCAAACTGCCCCAGCACTTCCCACACTGCTCAAAGTGGCTAGCTTTCATCCCAACACAGTTTATAGGGCCATACGGTACATAGTTTTCAAGTTACAGACTAAGCTAAGCAAAAGTGAACCAGGCCTTTTTACTGTGAAAATGGCACTTTGGGACTGTGAAAGTGACATTTTGGCCCTGTTGTCCCAAACTGCCCCAGCACTTCCCACATTGCTCAAAGTGGCTAGCTTTCATCCCAACACAGTTTATAGGGCCATACGGTACATAGTTTTCAAGTTACAGACTAAGCTAAGCAAAAGTGAACCAGGCCTTTTTACTGTGAAAATGGCACTTTGGGACTGTGAAAGTGACATTTTGGCCCTGTTGTCCCAAACTGCCCCAGCACTTCCCACATTGCTCAAAGTGGCTAGCTTTCATCCCAACACAGTTTATAGGGCCATACGGTACATAGTTTTCAAGTTACAGACTAAGCTAAGCAAAATGAATCTTTTTTTTTTTACTGTGAAAACGGCACTTTGGGACTGTGAAAGTGACATTTTGGCCCTGTTGTCCCAAACTGCCCCAGCACTTCCCACATTGCTCAAAGTGGCTAGCTTTCATCCCAACACAGTTTATAGGGCCATACGGTACATAGTTTTCAAGTTACAGACTAAGCTAAGCAAAAGTGAACCAGGCCTTTTTACTGTGAAAATGGCACTTTGGGACTGTGAAAGTGACATTTTGGCCCTGTTGTCCCAAACTGCCCCAGCACTTCCCACATTGCTCAAAGTGGCTAGCTTTCATCCCAACACAGTTTATAGGGCCATACGGTACATAGTTTTCAAGTTACAGACTAAGCTAAGCAAAAGTGAACCAGGCCTTTTTACTGTGAAAATGGCACTTTGGGACTGTGAAAGTGACATTTTGGCCCTGTTGTCCCAAACTGCCCCAGCACTTCCCACATTGCTCAAAGTGGCTAGCTTTCATCCCAACACAGTTTATAGGGCCATACGGTACATAGTTTTCAAGTTACAGACTAAGCTAAGCAAAAGTGAACCAGGCCTTTTTACTGTGAAAATGGCACTTTGGGACTGTGAAAGTGACATTTTGGCCCTGTTCGTTCCCTGTTGTCCCAAACTGCCCCAGCTCTTGCCACAATGCTCAAAGTGGCTAGCTTTCATCCCAACACAGTTTATAGGGCCATACGGTACATAGTTTTCAAGTTACAGACTAAGCTAAGCAAAAGTGAACCAGGCCTTTTTACTGTGAAAATGGCACTTTGGGACTGTGAAAGTGACATTTTGGCCCTGTTGTCCCAAACTGCCCCAGCACTTCCCACACTGCTCAAAGTGGCTAGCTTTCATCCCAACACAGTTTATAGGGCCATACGGTACATAGTTTTCAAGTTACAGACTAAGCTAAGCAAAAGTGAACCAGGCCTTTTTACTGTGAAAATGGCACTTTGGGACTGTGAAAGTGACATTTTGGCCCTGTTGTCCCAAACTGCCCCAGCACTTCCCACATTGCTCAAAGTGGCTAGCTTTCATCCCAACACAGTTTATAGGGCCATACGGTACATAGTTTTCAAGTTACAGACTAAGCTAAGCAAAAGTGAACCAGGCCTTTTTACTGTGAAAATGGCACTTTGGGACTGTGAAAGTGACATTTTGGCCCTGTTCGTTCCCTGTTGTCCCAAACTGCCCCAGCTCTTGCCACAATGCTCAAAGTGGCTAGCTTTCATCCCAACACAGTTTATAGGGCCATACGGTACATAGTTTTCAAGTTACAGACTAAGCTAAGCAAAAGTGAACCAGGCCTTTTTACTGTGAAAATGGCACTTTGGGACTGTGAAAGTGACATTTTGGCCCTGTTGTCCCAAACTGCCCCAGCACTTCCCACATTGCTCAAAGTGGCTAGCTTTCATCCCAACACAGTTTATAGGGCCATACGGTACATAGTTTTCAAGTTACAGACTAAGCTTAGCAAAAGTGAACCAGGCCTTTTTACTGTGAAAATGGCACTTTGGGACTGTGAAAGTGACATTTTGGCCCTGTTGTCCCAAACTGCCCCAGCACTTCCCACATTGCTCAAAGTGGCTAGCTTTCATCCCAACACAGTTTATAGGGCCATACGGTACATAGTTTTCAAGTTACAGACAAAGCTAAGCAAAATGAATCTTTTTTTTTTTACTGTGAAAACGGCACTTTGGGACTGTGAAAGTGACATTTTGGCCCTGTTGTCCCAAACTGCCCCAGCACTTCCCACATTGCTCAAAGTGGCTAGCTTTCATCCCAACACAGTTTATAGGGCCATACGGTACATAGTTTTCAAGTTACAGACTAAGCTAAGCAAAATGAATCTGTTTTTTTTTACTGTGAAAATGGCACTTTGGGACTGTGAAAGTGACATTTTGGCCCTGTTGTCCCAAACTGCCCCAGCACTTCCCACATTGCTCAAAGTGGCTAGCTTTCATCCCAACACAGTTTATAGGGCCATACGGTACATAGTTTTCAAGTTACAGACTAAGCTAAGCAAAAGTGAACCAGGCCTTTTTACTGTGAAAATGGCACTTTGGGACTGTGAAAGTGACATTTTGGCCCTGTTGTCCCAAACTGCCCCAGCACTTCCCACATTGCTCAAAGTGGCTAGCTTTCATCCCAACACAGTTTATAGGGCCATACGGTACATAGTTTTCAAGTTACAGACTAAGCCAAGCAAAATGAATCTGTTTTTTTTTTACTGTGAAAATGGCACTTTGGGACTGTGAAAGTGACATTTTGGCCCTGTTGTCCCAAACTGCCCCAGCACTTCCCACATTGCTCAAAGTGGCTAGCTTTCATCCCAACACAGTTTATAGGGCCATACGGTACATAGTTTTCAAGTTACAGACTAAGCTAAGCAAAAGTGAACCAGGCCTTTTTACTGTGAAAATGGCACTTTGGGACTGTGAAAGTGACATTTTGGCCCTGTTGTCCCAAACTGCCCCAGCACTTCCCACATTGCTCAAAGTGGCTAGCTTTCATCCCAACACAGTTTATAGGGCCATACGGTACATAGTTTTCAAGTTACAGACTAAGCTAAGCAAAAGTGAACCAGGCCTTTTTACTGTGAAAATGGCACTTTGGGACTGTGAAAGTGACATTTTGGCCCTGTTGTCCCAAACTGCCCCAGCACTTCCCACATTGCTCAAAGTGGCTAGCTTTCATCCCAACACAGTTTATAGGGCCATACGGTACATAGTTTTCAAGTTACAGACTAAGCTAAGCAAAAGTGAACCAGGCCTTTTTACTGTGAAAATGGCACTTTGGGACTGTGAAAGTGACATTTTGGCCCTGTTGTCCCAAACTGCCCCAGCACTTCCCACATTGCTCAAAGTGGCTAGCTTTCATCCCAACACAGTTTATAGGGCCATACGGTACATAGTTTTCAAGTTACAGACTAAGCTAAGCAAAAGTGAACCAGGCCTTTTTACTGTGAAAATGGCACTTTGGGACTGTGAAAGTGACATTTTGGCCCTGTTGTCCCAAACTGCCCCAGCACTTCCCACATTGCTCAAAGTGGCTAGCTTTCATCCCAACACAGTTTATAGGGCCATACGGTACATAGTTTTCAAGTTACAGACTAAGCTAAGCAAAAGTGAACCAGGCCTTTTTACTGTGAAAATGGCACTTTGGGACTGTGAAAGTGACATTTTGGCCCTGTTGTCCCAAACTGCCCCAGCACTTCCCACATTGCTCAAAGTGGCTAGCTTTCATCCCAACACAGTTTATAGGGCCATACGGTACATAGTTTTCAAGTTACAGACTAAGCTAAGCAAAAGTGAACCAGGCCTTTTTACTGTGAAAATGGCACTTTGGGACTGTGAAAGTGACATTTTGGCCCTGTTCGTTCCCTGTTGTCCCAAACTGCCCCAGCTCTTGCCACAATGCTCAAAGTGGCTAGCTTTCATCCCAACACAGTTTATAGGGCCATACGGTACATAGTTTTCAAGTTACAGACTAAGCTAAGCAAAAGTGAACCAGGCCTTTTTACTGTGAAAATGGCACTTTGGGACTGTGAAAGTGACATTTTGGCCCTGTTGTCCCAAACTGCCCCAGCACTTCCCACACTGCTCAAAGTGGCTAGCTTTCATCCCAACACAGTTTATAGGGCCATACGGTACATAGTTTTCAAGTTACAGACTAAGCTAAGCAAAAGTGAACCAGGCCTTTTTACTGTGAAAATGGCACTTTGGGACTGTGAAAGTGACATTTTGGCCCTGTTGTCCCAAACTGCCCCAGCACTTCCCACATTGCTCAAAGTGGCTAGCTTTCATCCCAACACAGTTTATAGGGCCATACGGTACATAGTTTTCAAGTTACAGACTAAGCTAAGCAAAAGTGAACCAGGCCTTTTTACTGTGAAAATGGCACTTTGGGACTGTGAAAGTGACATTTTGGCCCTGTTGTCCCAAACTGCCCCAGCACTTCCCACATTGCTCAAAGTGGCTAGCTTTCATCCCAACACAGTTTATAGGGCCATACGGTACATAGTTTTCAAGTTACAGACTAAGCTAAGCAAAATGAATCTTTTTTTTTTACTGTGAAAACGGCACTTTGGGACTGTGAAAGTGACATTTTGGCCCTGTTGTCCCAAACTGCCCCAGCACTTCCCACATTGCTCAAAGTGGCTAGCTTTCATCCCAACACAGTTTATAGGGCCATACGGTACATAGTTTTCAAGTTACAGACTAAGCTAAGCAAAAGTGAACCAGGCCTTTTTACTGTGAAAATGGCACTTTGGGACTGTGAAAGTGACATTTTGGCCCTGTTGTCCCAAACTGCCCCAGCATTTCCCACATTGCTCAAAGTGGCTAGCTTTCATCCCAACACAGTTTATAGGGCCATACGGTACATAGTTTTCAAGTTACAGACTAAGCTAAGCAAAAGTGAACCAGGCCTTTTTACTGTGAAAATGGCACTTTGGGACTGTGAAAGTGACATTTTGGCCCTGTTGTCCCAAACTGCCCCAGCACTTCCCACATTGCTCAAAGTGGCTAGCTTTCATCCCAACACAGTTTATAGGGCCATACGGTACATAGTTTTCAAGTTACAGACTAAGCTAAGCAAAAGTGAACCAGGCCTTTTTACTGTGAAAATGGCACTTTGGGACTGTGAAAGTGACATTTTGGCCCTGTTCGTTCCCTGTTGTCCCAAACTGCCCCAGCTCTTGCCACAATGCTCAAAGTGGCTAGCTTTCATCCCAACACAGTTTATAGGGCCATACGGTACATAGTTTTCAAGTTACAGACTAAGCTAAGCAAAAGTGAACCAGGCCTTTTTACTGTGAAAATGGCACTTTGGGACTGTGAAAGTGACATTTTGGCCCTGTTGTCCCAAACTGCCCCAGCACTTCCCACATTGCTCAAAGTGGCTAGCTTTCATCCCAACACAGTTTATAGGGCCATACGGTACATAGTTTTCAAGTTACAGACTAAGCTTAGCAAAAGTGAACCAGGCCTTTTTACTGTGAAAATGGCACTTTGGGACTGTGAAAGTGACATTTTGGCCCTGTTGTCCCAAACTGCCCCAGCACTTCCCACATTGCTCAAAGTGGCTAGCTTTCATCCCAACACAGTTTATAGGGCCATACGGTACATAGTTTTCAAGTTACAGACTAAGCTAAGCAAAAGTGAACCAGGCCTTTTTACTGTGAAAATGGCACTTTGGGACTGTGAAAGTGACATTTTGGCCCTGTTGTCCCAAACTGCCCCAGCACTTCCCACATTGCTCAAAGTGGCTAGCTTTCATCCCAACACAGTTTATAGGGCCATACGGTACATAGTTTTCAAGTTACAGACTAAGCTAAGCAAAAGTGAACCAGGCCTTTTTACTGTGAAAATGGCACTTTGGGACTGTGAAAGTGACATTTTGGCCCTGTTCGTTCCCTGTTGTCCCAAACTGCCCCAGCTCTTGCCACAATGCTCAAAGTGGCTAGCTTTCATCCCAACACAGTTTATAGGGCCATACGGTACATAGTTTTCAAGTTACAGACTAAGCTAAGCAAAAGTGAACCAGGCCTTTTTACTGTGAAAATGGCACTTTGGGACTGTGAAAGTGACATTTTGGCCCTGTTGTCCCAAACTGCCCCAGCACTTCCCACATTGCTCAAAGTGGCTAGCTTTCATCCCAACACAGTTTATAGGGCCATACGGTACATAGTTTTCAAGTTACAGACTAAGCTTAGCAAAAGTGAACCAGGCCTTTTTACTGTGAAAATGGCACTTTGGGACTGTGAAAGTGACATTTTGGCCCTGTTGTCCCAAACTGCCCCAGCACTTCCCACATTGCTCAAAGTGGCTAGCTTTCATCCCAACACAGTTTATAGGGCCATACGGTACATAGTTTTCAAGTTACAGACAAAGCTAAGCAAAATGAATCTTTTTTTTTTACTGTGAAAACGGCACTTTGGGACTGTGAAAGTGACATTTTGGCCCTGTTGTCCCAAACTGCCCCAGCACTTCCCACATTGCTCAAAGTGGCTAGCTTTCATCCCAACACAGTTTATAGGGCCATACGGTACATAGTTTTCAAGTTACAGACTAAGCTAAGCAAAATGAATCTGTTTTTTTTTACTGTGAAAATGGCACTTTGGGACTGTGAAAGTGACATTTTGGCCCTGTTGTCCCAAACTGCCCCAGCACTTCCCACATTGCTCAAAGTGGCTAGCTTTCATCCCAACACAGTTTATAGGGCCATACGGTACATAGTTTTCAAGTTACAGACTAAGCTAAGCAAAAGTGAACCAGGCCTTTTTACTGTGAAAATGGCACTTTGGGACTGTGAAAGTGACATTTTGGCCCTGTTGTCCCAAACTGCCCCAGCACTTCCCACATTGCTCAAAGTGGCTAGCTTTCATCCCAACACAGTTTATAGGGCCATACGGTACATAGTTTTCAAGTTACAGACTAAGCTAAGCAAAAGTGAACCAGGCCTTTTTACTGTGAAAATGGCACTTTGGGACTGTGAAAGTGACATTTTGGCCCTGTTGTCCCAAACTGCCCCAGCACTTCCCACATTGCTCAAAGTGGCTAGCTTTCATCCCAACACAGTTTATAGGGCCATACGGTACATAGTTTTCAAGTTACAGACTAAGCTAAGCAAAAGTGAACCAGGCCTTTTTACTGTGAAAATGGCACTTTGGGACTGTGAAAGTGACATTTTGGCCCTGTTGTCCCAAACTGCCCCAGCACTTCCCACATTGCTCAAAGTGGCTAGCTTTCATCCCAACACAGTTTATAGGGCCATACGGTACATAGTTTTCAAGTTACAGACTAAGCTAAGCAAAATGAATCTTCTTTTTTTTACTGTGAAAACGGCACTTTGGGACTGTGAAAGTGACATTTTGGCCCTGTTGTCCCAAACTGCCCCAGCACTTCCCACATTGCTCAAAGTGGCTAGCTTTCATCCCAACACAGTTTATAGGGCCATACGGTACATAGTTTTCAAGTTACAGACTAAGCTAAGCAAAAGTGAACCAGGCCTTTTTACTGTGAAAATGGCACTTTGGGACTGTGAAAGTGACATTTTGGCCCTGTTGTCCCAAACTGCCCCAGCACTTCCCACATTGCTCAAAGTGGCTAGCTTTCATCCCAACACAGTTTATAGGGCCATACGGTACATAGTTTTCAAGTTACAGACTAAGCTAAGCAAAAGTGAACCAGGCCTTTTTTACTGTGAAAATGGCACTTTGGGACTGTGAAAGTGACATTTTGGCCCTGTTGTCCCAAACTGCCCCAGCACTTCCCACATTGCTCAAAGTGGCTAGCTTTCATCCCAACACAGTTTATAGGGCCATACGGTACATAGTTTTCAAGTTACAGACTAAGCTAAGCAAAAGTGAACCAGGCCTTTTTACTGTGAAAATGGCACTTTGGGACTGTGAAAGTGACATTTTGGCCCTGTTCGTTCCCTGTTGTCCCAAACTGCCCCAGCTCTTGCCACAATGCTCAAAGTGGCTAGCTTTCATCCCAACACAGTTTATAGGGCCATACGGTACATAGTTTTCAAGTTACAGACTAAGCTAAGCAAAAGTGAACCAGGCCTTTTTACTGTGAAAATGGCACTTTGGGACTGTGAAAGTGACATTTTGGCCCTGTTGTCCCAAACTGCCCCAGCACTTCCCACACTGCTCAAAGTGGCTAGCTTTCATCCCAACACAGTTTATAGGGCCATACGGTACATAGTTTTCAAGTTACAGACTAAGCTAAGCAAAAGTGAACCAGGCCTTTTTACTGTGAAAATGGCACTTTGGGACTGTGAAAGTGACATTTTGGCCCTGTTGTCCCAAACTGCCCCAGCACTTCCCACATTGCTCAAAGTGGCTAGCTTTCATCCCAACACAGTTTATAGGGCCATACGGTACATAGTTTTCAAGTTACAGACTAAGCTAAGCAAAAGTGAACCAGGCCTTTTTACTGTGAAAATGGCACTTTGGGACTGTGAAAGTGACATTTTGGCCCTGTTGTCCCAAACTGCCCCAGCACTTCCCACATTGCTCAAAGTGGCTAGCTTTCATCCCAACACAGTTTATAGGGCCATACGGTACATAGTTTTCAAGTTACAGACTAAGCTAAGCAAAATGAATCTTTTTTTTTTACTGTGAAAACGGCACTTTGGGACTGTGAAAGTGACATTTTGGCCCTGTTGTCCCAAACTGCCCCAGCACTTCCCACATTGCTCAAAGTGGCTAGCTTTCATCCCAACACAGTTTATAGGGCCATACCGTACATAGTTTTCAAGTTACAGACTAAGCTAAGCAAAAGTGAACCAGGCCTTTTTACTGTGAAAATGGCACTTTGGGACTGTGAAAGTGACATTTTGGCCCTGTTGTCCCAAACTGCCCCAGCACTTCCCACATTGCTCAAAGTGGCTAGCTTTCATCCCAACACAGTTTATAGGGCCATACGGTACATAGTTTTCAAGTTACAGACTAAGCTAAGCAAAAGTGAACCAGGCCTTTTTACTGTGAAAATGGCACTTTGGGACTGTGAAAGTGACATTTTGGCCCTGTTGTCCCAAACTGCCCCAGCACTTCCCACATTGCTCAAAGTGGCTAGCTTTCATCCCAACACAGTTTATAGGGCCATACGGTACATAGTTTTCAAGTTACAGACTAAGCTAAGCAAAATGAATCTTTTTTTTTTTACTGTGAAAACGGCACTTTGGGACTGTGAAAGTGACATTTTGGCCCTGTTGTCCCAAACTGCCCCAGCACTTCCCACATTGCTCAAAGTGGCTAGCTTTCATCCCAACACAGTTTATAGGGCCATACGGTACATAGTTTTCAAGTTACAGACTAAGCTAAGCAAAAGTGAACCAGGCCTTTTTACTGTGAAAATGGCACTTTGGGACTGTGAAAGTGACATTTTGGCCCTGTTGTCCCAAACTGCCCCAGCACTTCCCACATTGCTCAAAGTGGCTAGCTTTCATCCCAACACAGTTTATAGGGCCATACGGTACATAGTTTTCAAGTTACAGACTAAGCTAAGCAAAAGTGAACCAGGCCTTTTTACTGTGAAAATGGCACTTTGGGACTGTGAAAGTGACATTTTGGCCCTGTTGTCCCAAACTGCCCCAGCACTTCCCACATTGCTCAAAGTGGCTAGCTTTCATCCCAACACAGTTTATAGGGCCATACGGTACATAGTTTTCAAGTTACAGACTAAGCTAAGCAAAAGTGAACCAGGCCTTTTTACTGTGAAAATGGCACTTTGGGACTGTGAAAGTGACATTTTGGCCCTGTTCGTTCCCTGTTGTCCCAAACTGCCCCAGCTCTTGCCACAATGCTCAAAGTGGCTAGCTTTCATCCCAACACAGTTTATAGGGCCATACGGTACATAGTTTTCAAGTTACAGACTAAGCTAAGCAAAAGTGAACCAGGCCTTTTTACTGTGAAAATGGCACTTTGGGACTGTGAAAGTGACATTTTGGCCCTGTTGTCCCAAACTGCCCCAGCACTTCCCACATTGCTCAAAGTGGCTAGCTTTCATCCCAACACAGTTTATAGGGCCATACGGTACATAGTTTTCAAGTTACAGACTAAGCTAAGCAAAAGTGAACCAGGCCTTTTTACTGTGAAAATGGCACTTTGGGACTGTGAAAGTGACATTTTGGCCCTGTTGTCCCAAACTGCCCCAGCACTTCCCACATTGCTCAAAGTGGCTAGCTTTCATCCCAACACAGTTTATAGGGCCATACGGTACATAGTTTTCAAGTTACAGACAAAGCTAAGCAAAATGAATCTTTTTTTTTTTACTGTGAAAACGGCACTTTGGGACTGTGAAAGTGACATTTTGGCCCTGTTGTCCCAAACTGCCCCAGCACTTCCCACATTGCTCAAAGTGGCTAGCTTTCATCCCAACACAGTTTATAGGGCCATACGGTACATAGTTTTCAAGTTACAGACTAAGCTAAGCAAAATGAATCTGTTTTTTTTTACTGTGAAAATGGCACTTTGGGACTGTGAAAGTGACATTTTGGCCCTGTTGTCCCAAACTGCCCCAGCACTTCCCACATTGCTCAAAGTGGCTAGCTTTCATCCCAACACAGTTTATAGGGCCATACGGTACATAGTTTTCAAGTTACAGACTAAGCTAAGCAAAAGTGAACCAGGCCTTTTTACTGTGAAAATGGCACTTTGGGACTGTGAAAGTGACATTTTGGCCCTGTTGTCCCAAACTGCCCCAGCACTTCCCACATTGCTCAAAGTGGCTAGCTTTCATCCCAACACAGTTTATAGGGCCATACGGTACATAGTTTTCAAGTTACAGACTAAGCTAAGCAAAATGAATCTGTTTTTTTTTTACTGTGAAAATGGCACTTTGGGACTGTGAAAGTGACATTTTGGCCCTGTTATCCCAAACTGCCCCAGCACTTCCCACATTGCTCAAAGTGGCTAGCTTTCATCCCAACACAGTTTATAGGGCCATACGGTACATAGTTTTCAAGTTACAGACTAAGCTAAGCAAAAGTGAACCAGGCCTTTTTACTGTGAAAATGGCACTTTGGGACTGTGAAAGTGACATTTTGGCCCTGTTGTCCCAAACTGCCCCAGCACTTCCCACATTGCTCAAAGTGGCTAGCTTTCATCCCAACACAGTTTATAGGGCCATACGGTACATAGTTTTCAAGTTACAGACTAAGCTAAGCAAAATGAATCTGTTTTTTTTTTACTGTGAAAATGGCACTTTGGGACTGTGAAAGTGACATTTTGGCCCTGTTGTCCCAAACTGCCCCAGCACTTCCCACATTGCTCAAAGTGGCTAGCTTTCATCCCAACACAGTTTATAGGGCCATACGGTACATAGTTTTCAAGTTACAGACTAAGCTAAGCAAAAGTGAACCAGGCCTTTTTACTGTGAAAATGGCACTTTGGGACTGTGAAAGTGACATTTTGGCCCTGTTGTCCCAAACTGCCCCAGCACTTCCCACATTGCTCAAAGTGGCTAGCTTTCATCCCAACACAGTTTATAGGGCCATACGGTACATAGTTTTCAAGTTACAGACTAAGCTAAGCAAAAGTGAACCAGGCCTTTTTACTGTGAAAATGGCACTTTGGGACTGTGAAAGTGACATTTTGGCCCTGTTGTCCCAAACTGCCCCAGCACTTCCCACATTGCTCAAAGTGGCTAGCTTTCATCCCAACACAGTTTATAGGGCCATACGGTACATAGTTTTCAAGTTACAGACTAAGCTAAGCAAAATGAATCTTTTTTTTTTACTGTGAAAACGGCACTTTGGGACTGTGAAAGTGACATTTTGGCCCTGTTGTCCCAAACTGCCCCAGCACTTCCCACATTGCTCAAAGTGGCTAGCTTTCATCCCAACACAGTTTATAGGGCCATACGGTACATAGTTTTCAAGTTACAGACTAAGCTAAGCAAAAGTGAACCAGGCCTTTTTACTGTGAAAATGGCACTTTGGGACTGTGAAAGTGACATTTTGGCCCTGTTGTCCCAAACTGCCCCAGCACTTCCCACATTGCTCAAAGTGGCTAGCTTTCATCCCAACACAGTTTATAGGGCCATACGGTACATAGTTTTCAAGTTACAGACTAAGCTAAGCAAAAGTGAACCAGGCCTTTTTACTGTGAAAATGGCACTTTGGGACTGTGAAAGTGACATTTTGGCCCTGTTGTCCCAAACTGCCCCAGCACTTCCCACATTGCTCAAAGTGGCTAGCTTTCATCCCAACACAGTTTATAGGGCCATACGGTACATAGTTTTCAAGTTACAGACTAAGCTAAGCAAAAGTGAACCAGGCCTTTTTACTGTGAAAATGGCACTTTGGGACTGTGAAAGTGACATTTTGGCCCTGTTCGTTCCCTGTTGTCCCAAACTGCCCCAGCTCTTGCCACAATGCTCAAAGTGGCTAGCTTTCATCCCAACACAGTTTATAGGGCCATACGGTACATAGTTTTCAAGTTACAGACTAAGCTAAGCAAAAGTGAACCAGGCCTTTTTACTGTGAAAATGGCACTTTGGGACTGTGAAAGTGACATTTTGGCCCTGTTGTCCCAAACTGCCCCAGCACTTCCCACACTGCTCAAAGTGGCTAGCTTTCATCCCAACACAGTTTATAGGGCCATACGGTACATAGTTTTCAAGTTACAGACTAAGCTAAGCAAAAGTGAACCAGGCCTTTTTACTGTGAAAATGGCACTTTGGGACTGTGAAAGTGACATTTTGGCCCTGTTGTCCCAAACTGCCCCAGCACTTCCCACATTGCTCAAAGTGGCTAGCTTTCATCCCAACACAGTTTATAGGGCCATACGGTACATAGTTTTCAAGTTACAGACTAAGCTAAGCAAAAGTGAACCAGGCCTTTTTACTGTGAAAATGGCACTTTGGGACTGTGAAAGTGACATTTTGGCCCTGTTGTCCCAAACTGCCCCAGCACTTCCCACATTGCTCAAAGTGGCTAGCTTTCATCCCAACACAGTTTATAGGGCCATACGGTACATAGTTTTCAAGTTACAGACTAAGCTAAGCAAAATGAATCTTTTTTTTTTTACTGTGAAAACGGCACTTTGGGACTGTGAAAGTGACATTTTGGCCCTGTTGTCCCAAACTGCCCCAGCACTTCCCACATTGCTCAAAGTGGCTAGCTTTCATCCCAACACAGTTTATAGGGCCATACGGTACATAGTTTTCAAGTTACAGACTAAGCTAAGCAAAAGTGAACCAGGCCTTTTTACTGTGAAAATGGCACTTTGGGACTGTGAAAGTGACATTTTGGCCCTGTTGTCCCAAACTGCCCCAGCACTTCCCACATTGCTCAAAGTGGCTAGCTTTCATCCCAACACAGTTTATAGGGCCATACGGTACATAGTTTTCAAGTTACAGACTAAGCTAAGCAAAAGTGAACCAGGCCTTTTTACTGTGAAAATGGCACTTTGGGACTGTGAAAGTGACATTTTGGCCCTGTTGTCCCAAACTGCCCCAGCACTTCCCACATTGCTCAAAGTGGCTAGCTTTCATCCCAACACAGTTTATAGGGCCATACGGTACATAGTTTTCAAGTTACAGACTAAGCTAAGCAAAAGTGAAACCAGGCCTTTTTACTGTGAAAATGGCACTTTGGGACTGTGAAAGTGACATTTTGGCCCTGTTGTCCCAACTGCCCCAGCACTTCCCACATTGCTCAAAGTGGCTAGCTTTCATCCCAACACAGTTTATAGGGCCATACGGTACATAGTTTTCAAGTTACAGACTAAGCTAAGCAAAAGTGAACCAGGCCTTTTTACTGTGAAAATGGCACTTTGGGACTGTGAAAGTGACATTTTGGCCCTGTTGTCCCAAACTGCCCCAGCACTTCCCACATTGCTCAAAGTGGCTAGCTTTCATCCCAACACAGTTTATAGGGCCATACGGTACATAGTTTTCAAGTTACAGGACTAAGCTAAGCAAAATGAATCTGTTTTTTTTTACCTGTGAAAATGGCACTTTGGGACTGTGAAAGTGACATTTTGGCCCTGTTGTCCCAAACTGCCCCAGCACTTCCCACATTGCTCAAAGTGGCTAGCTTTCATCCCAACACAGTTTATAGGGCCATACGGTACATAGTTTTCAAGTTACAGACTAAGCTAAGCAAAAGTGAACCAGGCCTTTTTACTGTGAAAATGGCACTTTGGGACTGTGAAAGTGACATTTTGGCCCTGTTGTCCCAAACTGCCCCAGCACTTCCCACATTGCTCAAAGTGGCTAGCTTTCATCCCAACACAGTTTATAGGGCCATACGGTACATAGTTTTCAAGTTACAGACTAAGCTAAGCAAAAGTGAACCAGGCCTTTTTACTGTGAAAATGGCACTTTGGGACTGTGAAAGTGACATTTTGGCCCTGTTGTCCCAAACTGCCCCAGCACTTCCCACATTGCTCAAAGTGGCTAGCTTTCATCCCAACACAGTTTATAGGGCCATACGGTACATAGTTTTCAAGTTACAGACTAAGCTAAGCAAAAGTGAACCAGGCCTTTTTACTGTGAAAATGGCACTTTGGGACTGTGAAAGTGACATTTTGGCCCTGTTGTCCCAAACTGCCCCAGCACTTCCCACATTGCTCAAAGTGGCTAGCTTTCATCCCAACACAGTTTATAGGGCCATACGGTACATAGTTTTCAAGTTACAGACTAAGCTAAGCAAAAGTGAACTCATGCCTTTTTTTACTGTGAAAACGGCACTTTGGGACTGTGAAAGTGACATTTTGGCCCTGTTGTCCCAAACTGCCCCAGCACTTCCCACATTGCTCAAAGTGGCTAGCTTTCATCCCAACACAGTTTATAGGGCCATACGGTACATAGTTTTCAAGTTACAGACTAAGCTAAGCAAAAGTGAACCAGGCCTTTTTACTGTGAAAATGGCACTTTGGGACTGTGAAAGTGACATTTTGGCCCTGTTGTCCCAAACTGCCCCAGCACTTCCCACATTGCTCAAAGTGGCTAGCTTTCATCCCAACACAGTTTATAGGGCCATACGGTACATAGTTTTCAAGTTACAGACTAAGCTAAGCAAAAGTGAACAGGCCTTTTTTACTGTGAAAATGGCACTTTGGGACTGTGAAAGTGACATTTTGGCCCTGTTCGTTCCTGTTGTCCCAAACTGCCCCAGCTCTTGCCACAATGCTCAAAGTGGCTAGCTTTCATCCCAACACAGTTTATAGGGCCATACGGTACATAGTTTTCAAGTTACAGACTAAGCTAAGCAAAAGTGAACCAGGCCTTTTTACTGTGAAAATGGCACTTTGGGACTGTGAAAGTGACATTTTGGCCCTGTTGTCCCAAACTGCCCCAGCACTTCCCACATTGCTCAAAGTGGCTAGCTTTCATCCCAACACAGTTTATAGGGCCATACGGTACATAGTTTTCAAGTTACAGACTAAGCTAAGCAAAAGTGAACCAGGCCTTTTTACTGTGAAAATGGCACTTTGGGACTGTGAAAGTGACATTTTGGCCCTGTTGTCCCAAACTGCCCCAGCACTTCCCACATTGCTCAAAGTGGCTAGCTTTCATCCCAACACAGTTTATAGGGCCATACGGTACATAGTTTTCAAGTTACAGACTAAGCTAAGCAAAATGAATCTTTCTTTTTTTACTGTGAAAACGGCACTTTGGGACTGTGAAAGTGACATTTTGGCCCTGTTGTCCCAAACTGCCCCAGCACTTCCCACATTGCTCAAAGTGGCTAGCTTTCATCCCAACACAGTTTATAGGGCCATACGGTACATAGTTTTCAAGTTACAGACTAAGCTAAGCAAAAGTGAACCAGGCCTTTTTACTGTGAAAATGGCACTTTGGGACTGTGAAAGTGACATTTTGGCCCTGTTGTCCCAAACTGCCCCAGCACTTCCCACATTGCTCAAAGTGGCTAGCTTTCATCCCAACACAGTTTATAGGGCCATACGGTACATAGTTTTCAAGTTACAGACTAAGCTAAGCAAAAGTGAACCAGGCCTTTTTACTGTGAAAATGGCACTTTGGGACTGTGAAAGTGACATTTTGGCCCTGTTGTCCCAAACTGCCCCAGCACTTCCCACATTGCTCAAAGTGGCTAGCTTTCATCCCAACACAGTTTATAGGGCCATACGGTACATAGTTTTCAAGTTACAGACTAAGCTAAGCAAAAGTGAACCAGGCCTTTTTACTGTGAAAATGGCACTTTGGGACTGTGAAAGTGACATTTTGGCCCTGTTGTCCCAAACTGCCCCAGCACTTCCCACATTGCTCAAAGTGGCTAGCTTTCATCCCAACACAGTTTATAGGGCCATACGGTACATAGTTTTCAAGTTACAGACTAAGCTAAGCAAAAGTGAACCAGGCCTTTTTACTGTGAAAATGGCACTTTGGGGACTGTGAAAGTGACATTTTGGCCCCCCTGTTGTCCCAAACTGCCCCAGCACTTCCCACATTGCTCAAAGTGGCTAGCTTTCATCCCAACACAGTTTATAGGGCCATACGGTACATAGTTTTTCAAGTTACAGACTAAGCTAAGCAAAAGTGAACCAGGCCTTTTTACTGTGAAAATGGCACTTTGGGACTGTGAAAGTGACATTTTGGCCCTGTTGTCCCAAACTGCCCCAGCACTTCCCACATTGCTCAAAGTGGCTAGCTTTCATCCCAACACAGTTTATAGGGCCATACGGTACATAGTTTTCAAGTTACAGACTAAGCTAAGCAAAAGTGAACCAGGCCTTTTTACTGTGAAAATGGCACTTTGGGACTGTGAAAGTGACATTTTGGCCCTGTTGTCCCAAACTGCCCCAGCACTTCCCACATTGCTCAAAGTGGCTAGCTTTCATCCCAACACAGTTTATAGGGCCATACGGTACATAGTTTTCAAGTTACAGACTAAGCTAAGCAAAAGTGAACCAGGCCTTTTTACTGTGAAAATGGCACTTTGGGACTGTGAAAGTGACATTTTTGGCCTGTTCGTTCCTGTTGTCCCAAACTGCCCCAGCTCTTGCCACAATGCTCAAAGTGGCTAGCTTTCATCCCAACACAGTTTATAGGGCCATACGGTACATAGTTTTCAAGTTACAGACTAAGCTACGCAAAAGTGAACCAGGCCTTTTTACTGTGAAAAGGCACTTTGGGACTGTGAAGAGTGACATTTGGCCCTGTTGTCCCAAACTGCCCCAGCACTTCCCACATTGCTACAAAGTGGCTAGCTTTCATCCCACACAGTTTATAGGGCCATACGGTACATAGTTTTCAAGTTACAGACTAAGCTAAGCAAAAGTGAACCAGGCCTTTTTACTGTGAAAATGGCACTTTGGGGACTGTGAAAGTGACATTTTGGCCCTGTTGTCCCAAACTGCCCCAGCACTTCCCACATTGCTCAAAGTGGGCTAGCTTTCATCCAACACAGTTTATAGGGCCATACGGTACATGAAGTTTTCAAGTTACAGACTAAGCTAAGCAAAAGTGAACCAGGCCTTTTTACTGTGAAAATGGCACTTTGGGACTGTGAAAGTGACATTTTGGCCCTGTTGTCCCAAACTGCCCCAGCACTTCCCACATTGCTCAAAGTGGCTAGCTTTCATCCCAACACAGTTTATAGGGCCATACGGTACATAGTTTTCAAGTTACAGACTAAGCTAAGCAAAAGTGAACCAGGCTTTTTTACTGTGAAAATGGCACTTTGGGACTGTGAAAGTGACATTTTGGCCCTGTTGTCCCAAACTGCCCCCAGCACTTCCCACATTGCTCAAAGTGGCTAGCTTTCATCCCAACACAGTTTATAGGGCCATACGGTACATAGTTTTCAAGTTACAGACTAAGCTAAGCAAAAGTGAACCAGGGCCTTTTTACTGTGAAAATGGCACTTTGGGACTGTGAAAGTGACATTTTGGCCCTGTTGTCCCAAACTGCCCCAGCACTTCCCACATTGCTCAAAGTGGCTAGCTTTCATCCCAACACAGTTTATAGGGGCCATACGGTACATAGTTTTCAAGTTACAGACTAAGCTAAGCAAAAGTGAACCAGGCCTTTTTACTGTGAAAATGGCACTTTGGGACTGTGAAAGTGACATTTTGGCCCTGTTGTCCCAAACTGCCCCAGCACTTCCCACATTGCTCAAAGTGGCTAGCTTTCATCCCAACACAGTTTATAGGGCCATACGGTACATAGTTTTCAAGTTACAGACTAAGCTAAGCAAAAGTGAACCAGGCCTTTTTACTGTGAAAATGGCACTTTGGGACTGTGAAAGTGACATTTTGGCCCTGTTCGTTCCCTGTTGTCCCAAACTGCCCCAGCTCTTGCCACAATGCTCAAAGTGGCTAGCTTTCATCCCAACACAGTTTATAGGGCCATACGGTACATAGTTTTCAAGTTACAGACTAAAGCTAAGCAAAAGTGAACCAGGCCTTTTTACTGTGAAAATGGCACTTTGGGACTGTGAAAGTGACATTTTGGCCCTGTTGTCCCAAACTGCCCCAGCACTTCCCACACTGCTCAAAGTGGCTAGCTTTCATCCCAACACAGTTTATAGGGCCATACGGGTACATAGTTTTCAAGTTACAGACTAAGCTAAGCAAAAGTGAACCAGGCTTTTACTGTGAAAATGGCACTTTGGGACTGTGAAAGTGACATTTTGGCCCTGTTGTCCCAAACTGCCCCAGCACTTCCCACATTGCTCAAAGTGGCTAGCCTTTCATCCCAACACAGTTTATAGGGCCATACGGTACATAGTTTTCAAGTTACAGACTAAGCTAAGCAAAAGTGAATCCTTCTTTTTTTACTGTGAAAAACGGCCACTTTGGGACTGTGAAAGTGACATTTTGGCCCCTGTTGTCCCAAACTGCCCCAGCACTTCCCACATTGCTCAAAGTGGCTAGCTTTCATCCCAAACACAGTTTTATAGGGCCATACGGTACATAGTTTTTCAAGTTACAGACTAAGCTAAGCAAAAGTGAACCAGGCCTTTTTACTGTGAAAATGGCACTTTGGGACTGTGAAAGTGACATTTTGGCCCTGTTGTCCCAAACTGCCCCAGCACTTCCCACATTGCTCAAAGTGGCTAGCTTTCATCCCAACACAGTTTATAGGGCCATACGGTACATAGTTTTCAAGTTACAGACTAAGCTAAGCAAAAGTGAACCAGGCCTTTTTACTGTGAAAATGGCACTTTGGGACTGTGAAAGTGACATTTTTGGCCCTGTTCGTTCCCTGTTGTCCCAAACTGCCCCAGCTCTTGCCACAATGCTCAAAGTGGCTAGCTTTCATCCCAACACAGTTTATAGGGCCATACGGTACATAGTTTTCAAGTTACAGACTAAGCTAAGCAAAAGTGAACCAGGCCTTTTTACTGTGAAAATGGCACTTTGGGACTGTGAAAGTGACATTTTGGCCCTGTCGTCCTGTTGTCCCAAACTGCCCCAGCACTTGCCCACAATGCTCAAAGTGGCTAGCTTTCATCCCAACACAGTTTATAGGGCCATACGGTACATAGTTTTCAAGTTACAGACTAAGCTAAGCAAAAGTGAACCAGGCCTTTTTACTGTGAAAATGGCACTTTGGGACTGTGAAAGTGACATTTTGGCCCTGTTGTCCCAAACTGCCCAGCACTTCCCACATTGCTCAAAGTGGCTAGCTTCATCCCAACACAGTTTATAGGGCCATACGGTACATAGTTTTCAAGTTACAGACTAAGCTAAGCAAAAGTGAACCAGGCCTTTTTTACTGTGAAAATGGCACTTTGGGGACTGTGAAAGTGACATTTTGGCCCTGTTCGTCCTGTTGTCCCAAACTGCCCCAGCTCTTCGCCACATTGCTCAAAGTGGCTAGCTTTCATCCCAACACAGTTTATAGGGCCATACGGTACATAGTTTTCAAGTTACAGACTAAGCTAAGCAAAAGTGAACCAGGCCTTTTTACTGTGAAAATGGCACTTTGGGACTGTGAAAGTGACATTTTGGCCCTGTTGTCCCAAAACTGCCCCAGCACTTCCCACATTGCTCAAAGTGGCTAGCTTTCATCCCAACACAGTTTATAGGGCCATACGGTACATAGTTTTCAAGTTACAGACTAAGCTAAGCAAAAGTGAACCAGGCCTTTTTACTGTGAAAATGGCACTTTGGGGACTGTGAAAGTGACATTTTGGCCCTGTTGTCCCAAACTGCCCCAGCACTTCCACATTGCTCAAAGTGGCTAGCTTTCATCCCCAACACAGTTTATAGGGCCATACGGTACATAGTTTTCAAGTTACAGACTAAGCTAAGCAAAAGTGAACCAGGCCTTTTTACTGTGAAAATGGCACTTTGGGACTGTGAAAGTGACATTTTGGCCCTGTTGTCCCAAACTGCCCCAGCACTTCCCACATTGCTCAAAGTGGCTAGCTTTCATCCCAACACAGTTTATAGGGCCATACGGTACATAGTTTTCAAGTACAGACTAAGCTAAGCAAAAGTGAACCAGGCCCTTTTTACTGTGAAAATGGCACTTTGGGACTGTGAAAGTGACATTTTGGCCCTGTTGTCCCAAACTGCCCCAGCACTTCCCACATTGCTCAAAGTGGCTAGCTTTCATCCCAACACAGTTTATAGGGCCATACGGTACATAGTTTTCAAGTTACAGACTAAGCTAAGCAAAAGTGAACCAGGCCTTTTTACTGTGAAATGGCACTTTGGGACTGTGAAAGTGACATTTTGGCCCTGTTGTCCCAAACTGCCCCAGCACTTCCCACATTGCTCAAAGTGGCTAGCTTTCATCCCAACACAGTTTATAGGGCCATACGGTACGATAGTTTTCAAGTTACAGACTAAGCTAAGCAAAAGTGAACCAGGCCTTTTTACTGTGAAAATGGCACTTTGGGACTGTGAAAGTGACATTTTGGCCCTGTTCGTCCTGTTGTCCCAAACTGCCCCAGCTCTTGCCACAATGCTCAAAGTGGCTAGCTTTCATCCCAACACAGTTTATAGGGCCATACGGTACATAGTTTTCAAGTTACAGACTAAGCTAAGCAAAAGTGAACCAGGCCTTTTTACTGTGAAAATGGCACTTTGGGACTGTGAAAGTGACATTTTGGCCCTGTTCGTTCCCTGTTGTCCCAAACTGCCCCAGCTCTTGCCACAATGCTCAAAGTGGCTAGCTTTCATCCCAACACAGTTTATAGGGCCATACGGTACATAGTTTTCAAGTTACAGACTAAGCTAAGCAAAAGTGAACCAGGCCTTTTTACTGTGAAAATGGCACTTTGGGACTGTGAAAGTGACATTTTGGCCCTGTTGTCCCAAACTGCCCCAGCACTTCCCACACTGCTCAAAGTGGCTAGCTTTCATCCCAACACAGTTTATAGGGCCATACGGTACATAGTTTTCAAGTTACAGACTAAGCTAAGCAAAAGTGAACCAGGCCTTTTTACTGTGAAAATGGCACTTTGGGACTGTGAAAGTGACATTTTGGCCCTGTTGTCCCAAACTGCCCCAGCACTTCCCACATTGCTCAAAGTGGCTAGCTTTCATCCCAACACAGTTTATAGGGCCATACGGTACATAGTTTTCAAGTTACAGACTAAGCTAAGCAAAAGTGAACCAGGCCTTTTTACTGTGAAAATGGCACTTTGGGACTGTGAAAGTGACATTTTGGCCCTGTTGTCCCAAACTGCCCCAGCACTTCCCACATTGCTCAAAGTGGCTAGCTTTCATCCCAACACAGTTTATAGGGCCATACGGTACATAGTTTTCAAGTTACAGACTAAGCTAAGCAAAAGTGAACCAGGCCTTTTTACTGTGAAAATGGCACTTTGGGACTGTGAAAGTGACATTTTGGCCCTGTTGTCCCAAACTGCCCCAGCACTTCCCACATTGCTCAAAGTGGCTAGCTTTCATCCCAACACAGTTTATAGGGCCATACGGTACATAGTTTTCAAGTTACAGACTAAGCTAAGCAAAAGTGAACCAGGCCTTTTTACTGTGAAAATGGCACTTTGGGACTGTGAAAGTGACATTTTGGCCCTGTTGTCCCAAACTGCCCCAGCACTTCCCACATTGCTCAAAGTGGCTAGCTTTCATCCCAACACAGTTTATAGGGCCATACGGTACATAGTTTTCAAGTTACAGACTAAGCTAAGCAAAAGTGAACCAGGCCTTTTTACTGTGAAAATGGCACTTTGGGACTGTGAAAGTGACATTTTGGCCCTGTTCGTTCCTGTTGTCCCAAACTGCCCCAGCTCTTGCCACAATGCTCAAAGTGGCTAGCTTTCATCCCAAACACAGTTTATAGGGCCATACGGTACATAGTTTTCAAGTTACAGACTAAGCTAAGCAAAAGTGAACCAGGCCTTTTTACTGTGAAAATGGCACTTTGGGACTGTGAAAGTGACATTTTGGCCCTGTTGTCCCAAACTGCCCCAGCACTTCCCACACTGCTCAAAGTGGCTAGCTTTCAATCCCAACACAGTTTATAGGGCCATACGGTACATAGTTTTTCAAGTTACAGACTAAGCTAAGCAAAAGTGAACAGGCCTTTTTTACTGTGAAAATGGCACTTTGGGACTGTGAAAGTGACATTTTGGCCCTGTTGTCCCAACTGCCCCAGCACTTCCCACATTGCTCAAAGTGGCTAGCTTTCATCCCAACACAGTTTATAGGGCCATACGGTACATCGTTTTCAAGTTACAGACTAAGCTAAGCAAAAGTGAACCAGGCCTTTTTACTGTGAAAATGGCACTTTGGGACTGTGAAAGTGACATTTTGGCCCTGTTGTCCCAAACTGCCCCAGCACTTCCCACACTGCTCAAAGTGGCTAGCTTTCATCCCAACACAGTTTATAGGGCCATACGGTACATAGTTTTCAAGTTACAGACTAAGCTAAGCAAAAGTGAACCAGGCCTTTTTACTGTGAAAATGGCACTTTGGGACTGTGAAAGTGACATTTTGGCCCTGTTGTCCCAAACTGCCCCAGCACTTCCCACATTGCTCAAAGTGGCTAGCTTTCATCCCAACACAGTTTATAGGGCCATACGGTACATAGTTTTCAAGTTACAGACTAAGCTAAGCAAAATGAATCCTTTTTCCTTTTTTACTGTGAAAACGGCACTTTGGGACTGTGAAAGTGACATTTTGGCCCTGTTGTCCCAAACTGCCCCAGCACTTCCCACATTGCTCAAAGTGGCTAGCTTTCATCCCAACACAGTTTTATAGGGCCATACGGTACATAGTTTTCAAGTTACAGACTAAGCTAAGCAAAAGTGAACCAGGCCTTTTTACTGTGAAAATGGCACTTTGGGACTGTGAAAGTGACATTTTGGCCCTGTTGTCCCAAACTGCCCCAGCACTTCCCACATTGCTCAAAGTGGCTAGCTTTCATCCCAACACAGTTTATAGGGCCATACGGTACATAGTTTCAAGTTACAGACTAAGCTAAGCAAAAGTGAACCAGGCCTTTTTACTGTGAAAATGGCACTTTGGGACTGTGAAAGTGACATTTTGGCCCTGTTCGTTCCCTGTTGTCCCAAACTGCCCCAGCTCTTGCCACAATGCTCAAAGTGGCTAGCTTTCATCCCAACACAGTTTATAGGGCCATACGGTACATAGTTTTCAAGTTACAGACTAAGCTAAGCAAAAGTGAACCAGGCCTTTTTACTGTGAAAATGGCACTTTGGGACTGTGAAAGTGACATTTTGGCCCTGTTGTCCCAAACTGCCCCAGCACTTCCCACACTGCTCAAAGTGGCTAGCTTTCATCCCCAACACAGTTTATAGGGCCATACGGTACATAGTTTTCAAGTTACAGACTAAGCTAAGCAAAAGTGAACCAGGCCTTTTTACTGTGAAAATGGCACTTTGGGACTGTGAAAGTGACATTTTGGCCTGTTGTCCCAAACTGCCCCAGCACTTCCCACATTGCTCAAAGTGGCTAGCTTTCATCCCAACACAGTTTATAGGGCCATACGGTACATAGTTTTCAAGTTACAGACTAAGCTAAGCAAAAGTGAACCAGGCCTTTTTACTGTGAAAATGGCACTTTGGGACTGTGAAAGTGACATTTTGGCCCTGTTGTCCCAAACTGCCCCAGCACTTCCCACATTGCTCAAAGTGGCTAGCTTTCATCCCAACACAGTTTATAGGGCCATACGGTACATAGTTTTCAAGTTACAGACTAAGCTAAGCAAAAGTGAACCAGGCCTTTTTACTGTGAAAATGGCACTTTGGGACTGTGAAAGTGACATTTTGGCCCTGTTCGTTCCACTGTTGTCCCAACTGCCCAGCTCTTGCCACAATGCTCAAAGTGGCTAGCTTTCATCCCAACACAGTTTATAGGGCCATACGGTACATAGTTTTCAAGTTACAGACTAAGCTAAGCAAAAGTGAACCAGGCCTTTTTACTGTGAAAATGGCACTTTGGGGACTGTGAAAGTGACATTTTGGCCCTGTTCGTTCCCTGTTGTCCCAAAACTGCCCCAGCTCTTGCCACAATGCTCAAAGTGGCTAGCTTTCATCCCAACACAGTTTATAGGGCCATACGGTACATAGTTTTCAAGTTACAGACTAAGCTAAGCAAAAGTGAACCAGGCCTTTTTTACTGTGAAAATGGCACTTTGGGACTGTGAAAGTGACATTTTGGCCCTGTTGTCCCAAACTGCCCCAGCACTTCCCACACTGCTCAAAGTGGCTAGCTTTCATCCCAACACAGTTTATAGGGCCATACGGTACATAGTTTTCAAGTTACAGACTAAGCTAAGCAAAAGTGAACCAGGCCTTTTTACTGTGAAAATGGCACTTTGGGACTGTGAAAGTGACATTTTGGCCCTGTTGTCCCAAACTGCCCCAGCACTTCCCACATTGCTCAAAGTGGCTAGCTTTCATCCCAACACAGTTTATAGGGCCATACGGTACATAGTTTTCAAGTTACAGACTAAGCTAAGCAAAAGTGAACCAGGCCTTTTTACTGTGAAAATGGCACTTTGGGACTGTGAAAGTGACATTTTGGCCCTGTTGTCCCAAACTGCCCCAGCACTTCCCACATTGCTCAAAGTGGCTAGCTTTCATCCCAACACAGTTTATAGGGCCATACGGTACATAGTTTTCAAGTTACAGACTAAGCTAAGCAAAAGTGAACCAGGCCTTTTTACTGTGAAAATGGCACTTTGGGACTGTGAAAGTGACATTTTGGCCCTGTTGTCCCAAACTGCCCCAGCACTTCCACATTGCTCAAAGTGGCTAGCTTTCATCCAACACAGTTTATAGGGCCATACGGTACATAGTTTCAAGTTACAGACTAAGCTAAGCAAAAGTGAACCAGGCCTTTTTACTGTGAAAATGGCACTTTGGGACTGTGAAAGTGACATTTTGGCCCTGTTGTCCCAAACTGCCCCAGCACTTCCCACATTGCTCAAAGTGGCTAGCTTTCATCCCAACACAGTTTATAGGGCCATACGGTACATAGTTTTCAAGTTACAGACTAAGCTAAGCAAAAGTGAACCAGGCCTTTTACTGTGAAAATGGCACTTTGGGACTGTGAAAGTGACATTTTGGCCCTGTTCGTTCCCTGTTGTCCCAAACTGCCCCAGCTCTTGCCACAATGCTCAAAGTGGCTAGCTTTCATCCCAACACAGTTTATAGGGCCATACGGTACATAGTTTTCAAGTTACAGACTAAGCTAAGCAAAAGTGAACCAGGCCTTTTTACTGTGAAAATGGCACTTTGGGACTGTGAAAGTGACATTTTGGCCCTGTTCGTTCCCTGTTGTCCCAAACTGCCCCAGCTCTTGCCACAATGCTCAAAGTGGCTAGCTTTCATCCCAACACAGTTTATAGGGCCATACGGTACATAGTTTTCAAGTTACAGACTAAGCTAAGCAAAAGTGAACCAGGCCTTTTTACTGTGAAAATGGCACTTTGGGACTGTGAAAGTGACATTTTGGCCCTGTTGTCCCAAACTGCCCCAGCACTTCCCACACTGCTCAAAGTGGCTAGCTTTCATCCCAACACAGTTTATAGGGCCATACGGTACATAGTTTTTCAAGTTACAGACTAAGCTAAGCAAAAGTGAACCAGGCCTTTTTACTGTGAAAATGGCACTTTGGGACTGTGAAAGTGACATTTTGGCCCTGTTGTCCCAAACTGCCCCAGCACTTCCCACATTGCTCAAAGTGGCTAGCTTTCATCCCAACACAGTTTATAGGGCCATACGGTACATAGTTTTCAAGTTACAGACTAAGCTAAGCAAAAGTGAACCAGGCCTTTTTACTGTGAAAATGGCACTTTGGGACTGTGAAAGTGACATTTTGGCCCTGTTGTCCCAAACTGCCCCAGCACTTCCCACATTGCTCAAAGTGGCTAGCTTTCATCCCAACACAGTTTATAGGGCCATACGGTACATAGTTTTCAAGTTACAGACTAAGCTAAGCAAAAGTGAACCAGGCCTTTTTACTGTGAAAATGGCACTTTGGGACTGTGAAAGTGACATTTTGGCCCTGTTGTCCCAAACTGCCCCAGCACTTCCCACATTGCTCAAAGTGGCTAGCTTTCATCCCAACACAGTTTATAGGGCCATACGGTACATAGTTTTCAAGTTACAGACTAAGCTAAGCAAAAGTGAACCAGGCCTTTTTACTGTGAAAATGGCACTTTGGGACTGTGAAAGTGACATTTTGGCCCTGTTGTCCCAAACTGCCCCAGCACTTCCCACATTGCTCAAAGTGGCTAGCTTTCATCCCAACACAGTTTATAGGGCCATACGGTACATAGTTTTCAAGTTACAGACTAAGCTAAGCAAAAGTGAACCAGGCCTTTTTACTGTGAAAATGGCACTTTGGGACTGTGAAAGTGACATTTTGGCCCTGTTGTCCCAAACTGCCCCAGCACTTCCCACAATGCTCAAAGTGGCTAGCTTTCATCCCAACACAGTTTATAGGGCCATACGGTACATAGTTTTCAAGTTACAGACTAAGCTAAGCAAAAGTGAACCAGGCCTTTTTACTGTGAAAATGGCACTTTGGGACTGTGAAAGTGACATTTTGGCCCTGTTGTCCCAAACTGCCCCAGCACTTCCCACATTGCTCAAAGTGGCTAGCTTTCATCCCAACACAGTTTATAGGGCCATACGGTACATAGTTTTCAAGTTACAGACTAAGCTAAGCAAAAGTGAACCAGGCCTTTTTACTGTGAAAATGGCACTTTGGGACTGTGAAAGTGACATTTTGGCCCTGTTGTCCCAAACTGCCCCAGCACTTCCCACATTGCTCAAAGTGGCTAGCTTTCATCCCAACACAGTTTATAGGGCCATACGGTACATAGTTTTCAAGTTACAGACTAAGCTAAGCAAAAGTGAACCAGGCCTTTTTACTGTGAAAATGGCACTTTGGGACTGTGAAAGTGACATTTTGGCCCTGTTGTCCCAAACTGCCCCAGCACTTCCCACATTGCTCAAAGTGGCTAGCTTTCATCCCAACACAGTTTATAGGGCCATACGGTACATAGTTTTCAAGTTACAGACTAAGCTAAGCAAAAGTGAACCAGGCCTTTTTACTGTGAAAATGGCACTTTGGGACTGTGAAAGTGACATTTTGGCCCTGTTGTCCCAAACTGCCCCAGCACTTCCCACAATTGCTCAAAGTGGCTAGCTTTCATCCCAACACAGTTTATAGGGCCATACGGTACATAGTTTTCAAGTTACAGACTAAGCTAAGCAAAAGTGAACCAGGCCTTTTTACTGTGAAAATGGCACTTTGGGACTGTGAAAGTGACATTTTGGCCCTGTTGTCCCAAACTGCCCCAGCACTTCCCACATTGCTCAAAGTGGCTAGCTTTCATCCCAACACAGTTTATAGGGCCATACGGTACATAGTTTTCAAGTTACAGACTAAGCTAAGCAAAAGTGAACCAGGCCTTTTTACTGTGAAAATGGCACTTTGGGACTGTGAAAGTGACATTTTGGCCTGTTCGTCCTGTTGTCCCAAACTGCCCCAGCTCTTGCCCACAATGCTCAAAGTGGCTAGCTTTCATCCCAACACAGTTTATAGGGCCATACGGTACATAGTTTTCAAGTTACAGACTAAGCTAAGCAAAAGTGAACCAGGCCTTTTTACTGTGAAAATGGCACTTTGGGACTGTGAAAGTGACATTTTGGCCCTGTTGTCCCAAACTGCCCCAGCACTTCCCACACTGCTCAAAGTGGCTAGCTTTCATCCCAACACAGTTTATAGGGCCATACGGTACATAGTTTTCAAGTTACAGACTAAGCTAAGCAAAAGTGAACCAGGCCTTTTTACTGTGAAAATGGCACTTTGGGACTGTGAAAGTGACATTTTGGCCCTGTTGTCCCAAACTGCCCCAGCACTTCCCACATTGCTCAAAGTGGCTAGCTTTCATCCCAACACAGTTTATAGGGCCATACGGTACATAGTTTTCAAGTTACAGACTAAGCTAAGCAAAAGTGAACCAGGCCTTTTTACTGTGAAAATGGCACTTTGGGACTGTGAAAGTGACATTTTGGCCCTGTTGTCCCAAACTGCCCCAGCACTTCCCACATTGCTCAAAGTGGCTAGCTTTCATCCCAACACAGTTTATAGGGCCATACGGTACATAGTTTTCAAGTTACAGACTAAGCTAAGCAAAAGTGAACCAGGCCTTTTTACTGTGAAAATGGCACTTTGGGACTGTGAAAGTGACATTTTGGCCCTGTTGTCCCAAACTGCCCCAGCACTTCCCACATTGCTCAAAGTGGCTAGCTTTCATCCCAACACAGTTTATAGGGCCATACGGTACATAGTTTTCAAGTTACAGACTAAGCTAAGCAAAAGTGAACCAGGCCTTTTTACTGTGAAAATGGCACTTTGGGACTGTGAAAGTGACATTTTGGCCCTGTTGTCCCAAACTGCCCCAGCACTTCCCACATTGCTCAAAGTGGCTAGCTTTCATCCCAACACAGTTTATAGGGCCATACGGTACATAGTTTTCAAGTTACAGACTAAGCTAAGCAAAAGTGAACCAGGCCTTTTTACTGTGAAAATGGCACTTTGGGACTGTGAAAGTGACATTTTGGCCCTGTTGTCCCAAACTGCCCCAGCACTTCCCACATTGCTCAAAGTGGCTAGCTTTCATCCCAACACAGTTTATAGGGCCATACGGTACATAGTTTTCAAGTTACAGACTAAGCTAAGCAAAAGTGAACCAGGCCTTTTTACTGTGAAAATGGCACTTTGGGACTGTGAAAGTGACATTTTGGCCCTGTTCGTTCCCTGTTGTCCCAAACTGCCCCAGCACTTGCCCACATTGCTCAAAGTGGCTAGCTTTCATCCCAACACAGTTTATAGGGCCATACGGTACATAGTTTTCAAGTTACAGACTAAGCTAAGCAAAAGTGAACCAGGCCTTTTTACTGTGAAAATGGCACTTTGGGACTGTGAAAGTGACATTTTGGCCCTGTTGTCCCAAACTGCCCCAGCACTTCCCACATTGCTCAAAGTGGCTAGCTTTCATCCCAACACAGTTTATAGGGCCATACGGTACATAGTTTTCAAGTTACAGACTAAGCTAAGCAAAAGTGAACCAGGCCTTTTTACTGTGAAAATGGCACTTTGGGACTGTGAAAGTGACATTTTGGCCCTGTTGTCCCAAACTGCCCCAGCACTTCCCACATTGCTCAAAGTGGCTAGCTTTCATCCCAACACAGTTTATAGGGCCATACGGTACATAGTTTTCAAGTTACAGACTAAGCTAAGCAAAAGTGAACCAGGCCTTTTTACTGTGAAAATGGCACTTTGGGACTGTGAAAGTGACATTTTGGCCCTGTTGTCCCAAACTGCCCCAGCACTTCCCACATTGCTCAAAGTGGCTAGCTTTCATCCCAACACAGTTTATAGGGCCATACGGTACATAGTTTTCAAGTTACAGACTAAGCTAAGCAAAATGAATCCTATTCTTTTTTACTGTGAAAACGGCACTTTGGGACTGTGAAAGTGACATTTTGGCCCTGTTGTCCCAAACTGCCCCAGCACTTCCCACATTGCTCAAAGTGGCTAGCTTTCATCCCAACACAGTTTATAGGGCCATACGGTACATAGTTTTCAAGTTACAGACTAAGCTAAGCAAAAGTGAACCAGGCCTTTTTACTGTGAAAATGGCACTTTGGGACTGTGAAAGTGACATTTTGGCCCTGTTGTCCCAAACTGCCCCAGCACTTCCCACATTGCTCAAAGTGGCTAGCTTTCATCCCAACACAGTTTATAGGGCCATACGGTACATAGTTTTCAAGTTACAGACTAAGCTAAGCAAAAGTGAACCAGGCCTTTTTACTGTGAAAATGGCACTTTGGGACTGTGAAAGTGACATTTTGGCCCTGTTGTCCCAAACTGCCCCAGCACTTCCCACATTGCTCAAAGTGGCTAGCTTTCATCCCAACACAGTTTATAGGGCCATACGGTACATAGTTTTCAAGTTACAGACTAAGCTAAGCAAAAGTGAACCAGGCCTTTTTACTGTGAAAATGGCACTTTGGGACTGTGAAAGTGACATTTTGGCCCTGTTCGTTCCCTGTTGTCCCAAACTGCCCCAGCTCTTGCCACACATGCTCAAAGTGGCTAGCTTTCATCCCAACACAGTTTATAGGGCCATACGGTACATAGTTTTCAAGTTACAGACTAAGCTAAGCAAAAGTGAACCAGGCCTTTTTACTGTGAAAATGGCACTTTGGGACTGTGAAAGTGACATTTTGGCCCTGTTGTCCCAAACTGCCCCAGCACTTCCCACACTGCTCAAAGTGGCTAGCTTTCATCCCAACACAGTTTATAGGGCCATACGGTACATAGTTTTCAAGTTACAGACTAAGCTAAGCAAAAGTGAACCAGGCCTTTTTACTGTGAAAATGGCACTTTGGGACTGTGAAAGTGACATTTTGGCCCTGTTGTCCCAAACTGCCCCAGCACTTCCCACATTGCTCAAAGTGGCTAGCTTTCATCCCAACACAGTTTATAGGGCCATACGGTACATAGTTTTCAAGTTACAGACTAAGCTAAGCAAAAGTGAACCAGGCCTTTTTACTGTGAAAATGGCACTTTGGGACTGTGAAAGTGACATTTTGGCCCTGTTGTCCCAAACTGCCCCAGCACTTCCCACATTGCTCAAAGTGGCTAGCTTTCATCCCAACACAGTTTATAGGGCCATACGGTACATAGTTTT
>NW_027665678.1:0-74000 GCF_963924005.1 Protomyctophum bolini | reverse complement strand
AAAAAAAAGTTAGCCTCGTTTCTCATCATTTTGGACCGTGGGCTATAGCCCATATCGTACGGCATACTATGGCACGCCGTTTTTCATCATTTTTGAGGATTTGAAAAAAATGAAAAATGAAAAAAACGGTGGGTTATAGCCCATGTTTTTTGAAAATTTGAAAAAAAAAATTAGCCTCGTTTCTCATCATTTTGGACCGTGGGCTATAGCCCATATCGTACGGCATACTATGGCACGCCGTTTTTCATCATTTTTGAGGATTTGAAAAAAATGAAAAATGAAAAGAACGGTGGGTTATAGCCCATGTTTTTTGAAATTTTGAAAAAAAAAGTTAGCCTCGTTTCTCATCATTTTGGACCGTGGGCTATAGCCCATATCGTACGGCATACTATGGCACGCCGTTTTTCATCATTTTTGAGGATTTGAAAAAAATGAAAAATGAAAAAAACGGTGGGTTATAGCCCATGTTTTTTGAAATTTTGAAAAAAAAAGTTAGCCTCGTTTCTCATCATTTTGGACCGTGGGCTATAGCCCATATCGTACGGCATACTATGGCACGACGTTTTTCATCATTTTTGAGGATTTGAAAAAAATGAAAAATGAAAAAAACGGTGGGTTATAGCCCATGTTTTTTGAAATTTTGAAAAAAAAAAAGTTAGCCTCGTTTCTCATCATTTTGGACCGTGGGCTATAGCCCATATCGTACGGCATACTATGGCACGCCGTTTTTCATCATTTTTGAGGATTTGAAAAAAATGAAAAATGAAAAAAACGGTGGGTTATAGCCCATGTTTGAAATGTAAAAAAAAAAAGTTAGCCTCGTTTCTCATCATTTTGGACCGTGGGCTATAGCCCATATCGTACGGCATACTATGGCACGCCGTTTTTCATCATTTTTGAGGATTTGAAAAAAATGAAAAATGAAAAAAACGATGGGTTATAGCCCATGTTTTTTGAAATTTTGAAAAAAAAAGTTAGCCTCGTTTCTCATCATTTTGGACCGTGGGCTATAGCCCATATCGTACGGCATACTATGGCACGCCGTTTTTCATCATTTTTGAGGATTTGAAAAAAATGAAAAATGAAAAAAACGGTGGGTTATAGCCCATGTTTTTTGAAATTTTGAAAAAAAAAGTTAGCCTCGTTTCTCATCATTTTGGACCGTGGGCTATAGCCCATATCGTACGGCATACTATGGCACGCCGTTTTTCATCATTTTTGAGGATTTGAAAAAAATGAAAAATGAAAAGAACGGTGGGTTATAGCCCATGTTTTTTTAAATTTTGAAAAAAAAAGTTAGCCTCGTTTCTCATCATTTTGGACCGTGGGCTATAGCCCATATCGTACGGCATACTATGGCACGCCGTTTTTCATCATTTTTGAGGATTTGAAAAAAATGAAAAATTAAAAAAACGGTGGGTTATAGCCCATGTTTTTTGAAATTTTGAAAAAAAAAGTTAGCCTCGTTTCTCATCATTTTGGACCGTGGGCTATAGCCCATATCGTACGGCATACTATGGCACGCCGTTTTTCATCATTTTTGAGGATTTGAAAAAAATGAAAAATGAAAAAAACGGTGGGTTATAGCCCATGTTTTTTGAAATTTTGAAAAAAAAAGTTAGCCTCGTTTCTCATCATTTTGGACCGTGGGCTATAGCCCATATCGTACGGCATACTATGGCACGCCGTTTTTCATCATTTTTGAGGATTTGAAAAAAATGAAAAATGAAAAAAAACGGTGGGTTATAGCCCATGTTTTTTGAAATTTTGAAAAAAAAAGTTAGCCTCGTTTCTCATCATTTTGGACCGTGGGCTATAGCCCATATCGTACGGCATACTATGGCACGCCGTTTTTCATCATTTTTGAGGATTTGAAAAAAATGAAAAATGAAAAGAACGGTGGGTTATAGCCCATGTTTTTTTAAATTTTGAAAAAAAAAGTTAGCCTCGTTTCTCATCATTTTGGACCGTGGGCTATAGCCCATATCGTACGGCATACTATGGCACGCCGTTTTTCATCATTTTTGAGGATTTGAAAAAAATGAAAAATTAAAAAAACGGTGGGTTATAGCCCATGTTTTTTGAAATTTTGAAAAAAAAAGTTAGCCTCGTTTCTCATCATTTTGGACCGTGGGCTATAGCCCATATCGTACGGCATACTATGGCACGCCGTTTTTCATAATTTTTGAGGATTTGAAAAAAATGAAAAATGAAAAAAACGGTGGGTTATAGCCCATGTTTTTTGAAATTTTGAAAAAAAAAGTTAGCCTCGTTTCTCATCATTTTGGACCGTGGGCTATAGCCCATATCGTACGGCATACTATGGCACGCCGTTTTTCATCATTTTTGAGGATTTGAAAAAAATGAAAAATGAAAAAAAACGGTGGGTTATAGCCCATGTTTTTTGAAATTTTGAAAAAAAAAGTTAGCCTCGTTTCTCATCATTTTGGACCGTGGGCTATAGCCCATATCGTACGGCATACTATGGCACGCCGTTTTTCATCATTTTTTAGGATTTGAAAAAAATGAAAAATGAAAAAACGATGGGTTATAGCCCATGTTTTTTGAAATTTTGAAAAAAAAGGTTAGCCTCGTTTCTCATCATTTTGGACCGTGGGCTATAGCCCATATCGTACGGCATACTATGGCACGCCGTTTTTCATCATTTTTGAGGATTTGAAAAAAATGAAAAATGAAAAAAACGGTGGGTTATAGCCCATGTTTTTTTAAATTAAAAAAAAAAATTTAGCCTCGTTTCTCATAATTTTGGACCGTGGGCTATATCCCATATCGTACGGCATACTATGGCACGCCGTTTTTCATCATTTTTGAGGATTTGAAAAAAATGAAAAATGAAAAAAAACGGTGGGTTATAGCCCATGTTTTTTTAAATTTGAAAAAAAAAGTTAGCCTCGTTTCTCATCATTTTGGACCGTGGGCTATAGCCCATATCGTACGGCATACTATGGCACGCCGTTTTTCATCATTTTTGAGGATTTGAAAAAAATGAAAAATGAAAAAACGATGGGTTATAGCCCATGTTTTTTGAAATTTTGAAAAAAAAAGTTAGCCTCGTTTCTCATCATTTTGGACCGTGGGCTATAGCCCATATCGTACGGCATACTATGGCACGCCGTTTTTTATCATTTTTGAGGATTTGAAAAAAATGAAAAATGAAAAAAACGGTGGGTTATAGCCCATGTTTTTTGAAATTTTGAAAAAAAAAGTTAGCCTCGTTTCTCATCATTTTGGACCGTGGGCTATAGCCCATATCGTACGGCATACTATGGCACGACGTTTTTCATCATTTTTGAGGATTTGTAAAAAATGAAAAATGAAAAAAACGGTGGGTTATAGCCCATGTTTTTTGAAATTTTGAAAAAAAAAAAGTTAGCCTCGTTTCTCATCATTTTGGACCGTGGGCTATAGCCCATATCGTACGGCATACTATGGCACGCCGTTTTTCATCATTTTTGAGGATTTGAAAAAAATGAAAAATGAAAAAAACGGTGGGTTATAGCCCATGTTTGAAATGTAAAAAAAAAAAGTTAGCCTCGTTTCTCATCATTTTGGACCGTGGGCTATAGCCCATATCGTACGGCATACTATGGCACGCCGTTTTTCATCATTTTTGAGGATTTGAAAAAAATGAAAAATGAAAAAAACGATGGGTTATAGCCCATGTTTTTTGAAATTTTGAAAAAAAAAGTTAGCCTCGTTTCTCATCATTTTGGACCGTGGGCTATAGCCCATATCGTACGGCATACTATGGCACGCCGTTTTTCATCATTTTTGAGGATTTGAAAAAAATGAAAAATGAAAAAAACGATGGGTTATAGCCCATGTTTTTTGAAATTTTGAAAAAAAAAGTTAGCCTCGTTTCTCATCATTTTGGACCGTGGGCTATAGCCCATATCGTACGGCATACTATGGCACGCCGTTTTTCATCATTTTTGAGGATTTAAAAAAAATGAAAAATGAAAAAAACGATGGGTTATAGCCCATGTTTTTTGAAATTTTGAAAAAAAAAGTTAGCCTCGTTTCTCATCATTTTGGACCGTGGGCTATAGCCCATATCGTACGGCATACTATGGCACGACGTTTTTCATCATTTTTGAGGATTTGAAAAAAATGAAAAATGAAAAAAACGGTGGGTTATAGCCCATGTTTTTTGAAATTTTGGAAAAAAAAGTTAGCCTCGTTTCTCATCATTTTGGACCGTGGGCTATAGCCCATATCGTACGGCATACTATGGCACGCCGTTTTTCATCATTTTTGAGGATTTGAAAAAAATGAAAAATGAAAAAAACGATGGGTTATAGCCCATGTTTTTTGAAATTTTGAAAAAAAAAGTTAGCCTCGTTTCTCATCATTTTGGACCGTGGGCTATAGCCCATATCGTACGGCATACTATGGCACGACGTTTTTCATCATTTTTGAGGATTTGAAAAAAATGAAAAATGAAAAAAACGGTGGGTTATAGCCCATGTTTTTTGAAATTTTGAAAAAAAAAAGTTAGCCTCGTTTCTCATCATTTTGGACCGTGGGCTATAGCCCATATCGTACGGCATACTATGGCACGCCGTTTTTCATCATTTTTGAGGATTTGAAAAAAATGAAAAATGAAAAAAACGGTGGGTTATAGCCCATGTTTTTTGAAAATTTGAAAAAAAAAATTAGCCTCGTTTCTCATCATTTTGGACCGTGGGCTATAGCCCATATCGTACGGCATACTATGGCACGCCGTTTTTCATCATTTTTGAGGATTTGAAAAAAATGAAAAATGAAAAGAACGGTGGGTTATAGCCCATGTTTTTTGAAATTTTGAAAAAAAAAGTTAGCCTCGTTTCTCATCATTTTGGACCGTGGGCTATAGCCCATATCGTACGGCATACTATGGCACGACGTTTTTCATCATTTTTGAGGATTTGAAAAAAATGAAAAATGAAAAAAACGGTGGGTTATAGCCCATGTTTTTTGAAATTTTGGAAAAAAAAGTTAGCCTCGTTTCTCATCATTTTGGACCGTGGGCTATAGCCCATATCGTACGGCATACTATGGCACGCCGTTTTTCATCATTTTTGAGGATTTGAAAAAAATGAAAAATGAAAAAAACGATGGGTTATAGCCCATGTTTTTTGAAATTTTGAAAAAAAAAGTTAGCCTCGTTTCTCATCATTTTGGACCGTGGGCTATAGCCCATATCGTACGGCATACTATGGCACGACGTTTTTCATCATTTTTGAGGATTTGAAAAAAATGAAAAATGAAAAAAACGGTGGGTTATAGCCCATGTTTTTTGAAATTTTGAAAAAAAAAAGTTAGCCTCGTTTCTCATCATTTTGGACCGTGGGCTATAGCCCATATCGTACGGCATACTATGGCACGCCGTTTTTCATCATTTTTGAGGATTTGAAAAAAATGAAAAATGAAAAAAACGGTGGGTTATAGCCCATGTTTTTTGAAAATTTGAAAAAAAAAATTAGCCTCGTTTCTCATCATTTTGGACCGTGGGCTATAGCCCATATCGTACGGCATACTATGGCACGCCGTTTTTCATCATTTTTGAGGATTTGAAAAAAATGAAAAATGAAAAGAACGGTGGGTTATAGCCCATGTTTTTTGAAATTTTGAAAAAAAAAGTTAGCCTCGTTTCTCATCATTTTGGACCGTGGGCTATAGCCCATATCGTACGGCATACTATGGCACGCCGTTTTTCATCATTTTTGAGGATTTGAAAAAAATGAAAAATGAAAAAAACGATGGGTTATAGCCCATGTTTTTTGAAATTTTGAAAAAAAAAGTTAGCCTCGTTTCTCATCATTTTGGACCGTGGGCTATAGCCCATATCGTACGGCATACTATGGCACGACGTTTTTCATCATTTTTGAGGATTTGAAAAAAATGAAAAATGAAAAAAACGGTGGGTTATAGCCCATGTTTTTTGAAATTTTGGAAAAAAAAGTTAGCCTCGTTTCTCATCATTTTGGACCGTGGGCTATAGCCCATATCGTACGGCATACTATGGCACGCCGTTTTTCATCATTTTTGAGGATTTGAAAAAAATGAAAAATGAAAAAAACGATGGGTTATAGCCCATGTTTTTTGAAATTTTGAAAAAAAAAGTTAGCCTCGTTTCTCATCATTTTGGACCGTGGGCTATAGCCCATATCGTACGGCATACTATGGCACGACGTTTTTCATCATTTTTGAGGATTTGAAAAAAATGAAAAATGAAAAAAACGGTGGGTTATAGCCCATGTTTTTTGAAATTTTGAAAAAAAAAAGTTAGCCTCGTTTCTCATCATTTTGGACCGTGGGCTATAGCCCATATCGTACGGCATACTATGGCACGCCGTTTTTCATCATTTTTGAGGATTTGAAAAAAATGAAAAATGAAAAAAACGGTGGGTTATAGCCCATGTTTTTTGAAAATTTGAAAAAAAAAATTAGCCTCGTTTCTCATCATTTTGGACCGTGGGCTATAGCCCATATCGTACGGCATACTATGGCACGCCGTTTTTCATCATTTTTGAGGATTTGAAAAAAATGAAAAATGAAAAGAACGGTGGGTTATAGCCCATGTTTTTTGAAATTTTGAAAAAAAAAGTTAGCCTCGTTTCTCATCATTTTGGACCGTGGGCTATAGCCCATATCGTACGGCATACTATGGCACGCCGTTTTTCATCATTTTTGAGGATTTGAAAAAAATGAAAAATGAAAAAAACGGTGGGTTATAGCCCATGTTTTTTGAAATTTTGAAAAAAAAAGTTAGCCTCGTTTCTCATCATTTTGGACCGTGGGCTATAGCCCATATCGTACGGCATACTATGGCACGACGTTTTTCATCATTTTTGAGGATTTGAAAAAAATGAAAAATGAAAAAAACGGTGGGTTATAGCCCATGTTTTTTGAAATTTTGAAAAAAAAAAAGTTAGCCTCGTTTCTCATCATTTTGGACCGTGGGCTATAGCCCATATCGTACGGCATACTATGGCACGCCGTTTTTCATCATTTTTGAGGATTTGAAAAAAATGAAAAATGAAAAAAACGGTGGGTTATAGCCCATGTTTGAAATGTAAAAAAAAAAAGTTAGCCTCGTTTCTCATCATTTTGGACCGTGGGCTATAGCCCATATCGTACGGCATACTATGGCACGCCGTTTTTCATCATTTTTGAGGATTTGAAAAAAAGTGAAAAATGAAAAAAACGATGGGTTATAGCCCATGTTTTTTGAAATTTTGAAAAAAAAAGTTAGCCTCGTTTCTCATCATTTTGGACCGTGGGCTATAGCCCATATCGTACGGCATACTATGGCACGCCGTTTTTCATCATTTTTGAGGATTTGAAAAAAATGAAAAATGAAAAAAACGGTGGGTTATAGCCCATGTTTTTTGAAATTTTGAAAAAAAAAGTTAGCCTCGTTTCTCATCATTTTGGACCGTGGGCTATAGCCCATATCGTACGGCATACTATGGCACGCCGTTTTTCATCATTTTTGAGGATTTGAAAAAAATGAAAAATTAAAAAAACGGTGGGTTATAGCCCATGTTTTTTGAAATTTTGAAAAAAAAAGTTAGCCTCGTTTCTCATCATTTTGGACCGTGGGCTATAGCCCATATCGTACGGCATACTATGGCACGCCGTTTTTCATAATTTTTGAGGATTTGAAAAAAATGAAAAATGAAAAAAACGGTGGGTTATAGCCCATGTTTTTTGAAATTTTGAAAAAAAAAGTTAGCCTCGTTTCTCATCATTTTGGACCGTGGGCTATAGCCCATATCGTACGGCATACTATGGCACGCCGTTTTTCATCATTTTTGAGGATTTGAAAAAAATGAAAAATGAAAAAAAAACGGTGGGTTATAGCCCATGTTTTTTGAAATTTTGAAAAAAAAAGTTAGCCTCGTTTCTCATCATTTTGGACCGTGGGCTATAGCCCATATCGTACGGCATACTATGGCACGCCGTTTTTCATCATTTTTTAGGATTTGAAAAAAATGAAAAATGAAAAAACGATGGGTTATAGCCCATGTTTTTTGAAATTTTGAAAAAAAAGGTTAGCCTCGTTTCTCATCATTTTGGACCGTGGGCTATAGCCCATATCGTACGGCATACTATGGCACGCCGTTTTTCATCATTTTTGAGGATTTGAAAAAAATGAAAAATGAAAAAAACGGTGGGTTATAGCCCATGTTTTTTGAAATTAAAAAAAAAAAATTAGCCTCGTTTCTCATAATTTTGGACCGTGGGCTATATCCCATATCGTACGGCATACTATGGCACGCCGTTTTTCATCATTTTTGAGGATTTGAAAAAAATGAAAAATGAAAAAAAACGGTGGGTTATAGCCCATGTTTTTTTAAATTTGAAAAAAAAAGTTAGCCTCGTTTCTCATCATTTTGGACCGTGGGCTATAGCCCATATCGTACGGCATACTATGGCACGCCGTTTTTCATCATTTTTGAGGATTTGAAAAAAATGAAAAATGAAAAAACGATGGGTTATAGCCCATGTTTTTTGAAATTTTGAAAAAAAAAGTTAGCCTCGTTTCTCATCATTTTGGACCGTGGGCTATAGCCCATATCGTACGGCATACTATGGCACGCCGTTTTTTATCATTTTTGAGGATTTGAAAAAAATGAAAAATGAAAAAAACGGTGGGTTATAGCCCATGTTTTTTGAAATTTTGAAAAAAAAAGTTAGCCTCGTTTCTCATCATTTTGGACCGTGGGCTATAGCCCATATCGTACGGCATACTATGGCACGACGTTTTTCATCATTTTTGAGGATTTGTAAAAAATGAAAAATGAAAAAAACGGTGGGTTATAGCCCATGTTTTTTGAAATTTTGAAAAAAAAAAAGTTAGCCTCGTTTCTCATCATTTTGGACCGTGGGCTATAGCCCATATCGTACGGCATACTATGGCACGCCGTTTTTCATCATTTTTGAGGATTTGAAAAAAATGAAAAATGAAAAAAACGGTGGGTTATAGCCCATGTTTGAAATGTAAAAAAAAAAAGTTAGCCTCGTTTCTCATCATTTTGGACCGTGGGCTATAGCCCATATCGTACGGCATACTATGGCACGCCGTTTTTCATCATTTTTGAGGATTTGAAAAAAATGAAAAATGAAAAAAACGATGGGTTATAGCCCATGTTTTTTGAAATTTTGAAAAAAAAAGTTAGCCTCGTTTCTCATCATTTTGGACCGTGGGCTATAGCCCATATCGTACGGCATACTATGGCACGACGTTTTTCATCATTTTTGAGGATTTGAAAAAAATGAAAAATGAAAAAAACGGTGGGTTATAGCCCATGTTTTTTGAAATTTTGAAAAAAAAAGTTAGCCTCGTTTCTCATCATTTTGGACCGTGGGCTATAGCCCATATCGTACGGCATACTATGGCACGCCGTTTTTCATCATTTTTGAGGATTTGAAAAAAATGAAAAATGAAAAAAACGATGGGTTATAGCCCATGTTTTTTGAAATTTTGAAAAAAAAAGTTAGCCTCGTTTCTCATCATTTTGGACCGTGGGCTATAGCCCATATCGTACGGCATACTATGGCACGACGTTTTTCATCATTTTTGAGGATTTGAAAAAAATGAAAAATGAAAAAAACGGTGGGTTATAGCCCATGTTTTTTGAAATTTTGAAAAAAAAAAGTTAGCCTCGTTTCTCATCATTTTGGACCGTGGGCTATAGCCCATATCGTACGGCATACTATGGCACGCCGTTTTTCATCATTTTTGAGGATTTGAAAAAAATGAAAAATGAAAAAAACGGTGGGTTATAGCCCATGTTTTTTGAAAATTTGAAAAAAAAAATTAGCCTCGTTTCTCATCATTTTGGACCGTGGGCTATAGCCCATATCGTACGGCATACTATGGCACGCCGTTTTTCATCATTTTTGAGGATTTGAAAAAAATGAAAAATGAAAAGAACGGTGGGTTATAGCCCATGTTTTTTGAAATTTTGAAAAAAAAAGTTAGCCTCGTTTCTCATCATTTTGGACCGTGGGCTATAGCCCATATCGTACGGCATACTATGGCACGCCGTTTTTCATCATTTTTGAGGATTTGAAAAAAATGAAAAATGAAAAAAACGGTGGGTTATAGCCCATGTTTTTTGAAATTTTGAAAAAAAAAGTTAGCCTCGTTTCTCATCATTTTGGACCGTGGGCTATAGCCCATATCGTACGGCATACTATGGCACGACGTTTTTCATCATTTTTGAGGATTTGAAAAAAATGAAAAATGAAAAAAACGGTGGGTTATAGCCCATGTTTTTTGAAATTTTGAAAAAAAAAAAGTTAGCCTCGTTTCTCATCATTTTGGACCGTGGGCTATAGCCCATATCGTACGGCATACTATGGCACGCCGTTTTTCATCATTTTTGAGGATTTGAAAAAAATGAAAAATGAAAAAAACGGTGGGTTATAGCCCATGTTTGAAATGTAAAAAAAAAAAGTTAGCCTCGTTTCTCATCATTTTGGACCGTGGGCTATAGCCCATATCGTACGGCATACTATGGCACGCCGTTTTTCATCATTTTTGAGGATTTGAAAAAAAGTGAAAAATGAAAAAAACGATGGGTTATAGCCCATGTTTTTTGAAATTTTGAAAAAAAAAGTTAGCCTCGTTTCTCATCATTTTGGACCGTGGGCTATAGCCCATATCGTACGGCATACTATGGCACGCCGTTTTTCATCATTTTTGAGGATTTGAAAAAAATGAAAAATGAAAAAAACGGTGGGTTATAGCCCATGTTTTTTGAAATTTTGAAAAAAAAAGTTAGCCTCGTTTCTCATCATTTTGGACCGTGGGCTATAGCCCATATCGTACGGCATACTATGGCACGCCGTTTTTCATCATTTTTGAGGATTTGAAAAAAATGAAAAATTAAAAAAACGGTGGGTTATAGCCCATGTTTTTTGAAATTTTGAAAAAAAAAGTTAGCCTCGTTTCTCATCATTTTGGACCGTGGGCTATAGCCCATATCGTACGGCATACTATGGCACGCCGTTTTTCATAATTTTTGAGGATTTGAAAAAAATGAAAAATGAAAAAAACGGTGGGTTATAGCCCATGTTTTTTGAAATTTTGAAAAAAAAAGTTAGCCTCGTTTCTCATCATTTTGGACCGTGGGCTATAGCCCATATCGTACGGCATACTATGGCACGCCGTTTTTCATCATTTTTGAGGATTTGAAAAAAATGAAAAATGAAAAAAAACGGTGGGTTATAGCCCATGTTTTTTGAAATTTTGAAAAAAAAAGTTAGCCTCGTTTCTCATCATTTTGGACCGTGGGCTATAGCCCATATCGTACGGCATACTATGGCACGCCGTTTTTCATCATTTTTGAGGATTTGAAAAAAATGAAAAATAAAAAAAACGGTGGGTTATAGCCCATGTTTTTTGAAATTTTGAAAAAAAAAGTTAGCCTCGTTTCTTATCATTTTGGACCGTGGGCTATATCCCATATCGTACGGCATACTATGGCACGCCGTTTTTCATCATTTTTGAGGATTTGAAAAAAATGAAAAATGAAAAAAACGGTGGGTTATAGCCCATGTTTTTTTGAAATTTTGAAAAAAAAAGTTAGCCTCGTTTCTCATCATTTTGGACCGTGGGCTATAGCCCATATCGTACGGCATACTATGGCACGCCGTTTTTCATCATTTTTGAGGATTTGAAAAAAATAAAAAATGAAAAAAACGGTGGGTTATAGCCCATGTTTTTTGAAATTTTGGAAAAAAAAGTTAGCCTCGTTTCTCATCATTTTGGACCGTGGGCTATAGCCCATATCGTACGGCATACTATGGCACGCCGTTTTTCATCATTTTTGAGGATTTGAAAAAAATGAAAAATGAAAAAAACGGTGGGTTATAGCCCATGTTTTTTGAAATTTTGGAAAAAAAAGTTAGCCTCGTTTCTCATCATTTTGGACCGTGGGCTATATCCCATATCGTACGGCATACTATGGCACGCCGTTTTTCATAATTTTTGAGGATTTGAAAAAAATGAAAAATGAAAAAAACGGTGGGTTATAGCCCATGTTTTTTTTAATTTTGAAAAAAAAGGTTAGCCTCGTTTCTCATCATTTTGGACCGTGGGCTATAGCCCATATCGTACGGCATACTATGGCACGCCGTTTTTCATCATTTTTGAGGATTTGAAAAAAATGAAAAATGAAAAAAACGGTGGGTTATAGCCCATGTTTTTTGAAATTTTGAAAAAAAAAGTTAGCCTCGTTTCTCATCATTTTGGACCGTGGGCTATATCCCATATCGTACGGCATACTATGGCACGCCGTTTTTCATCATTTTTGAGGATTTGAAAAAAATGAAAAATGAAAAAAACGGTGGGTTATAGCCCATGTTTTTTTGAAATTTTGAAAAAAAAAGTTAGCCTCGTTTCTCATCATTTTGGACCGTGGGCTATAGCCCATATCGTACGGCATACTATGGCACGCCGTTTTTCATCATTTTTGAGGATTTGAAAAAAATAAAAAATGAAAAAAACGGTGGGTTATAGCCCATGTTTTTTGAAATTTTGGAAAAAAAAGTTAGCCTCGTTTCTCATCATTTTGGACCGTGGGCTATAGCCCATATCGTACGGCATACTATGGCACGCCGTTTTTCATCATTTTTGAGGATTTGAAAAAAATGAAAAATGAAAAAAACGGTGGGTTATAGCCCATGTTTTTTGAAATTTTGGAAAAAAAAGTTAGCCTCGTTTCTCATCATTTTGGACCGTGGGCTATATCCCATATCGTACGGCATACTATGGCACGCCGTTTTTCATAATTTTTGAGGATTTGAAAAAAATGAAAAATGAAAAAAACGGTGGGTTATAGCCCATGTTTTTTTTAATTTTGAAAAAAAAGGTTAGCCTCGTTTCTCATCATTTTGGACCGTGGGCTATAGCCCATATCGTACGGCATACTATGGCACGCCGTTTTTCATCATTTTTGAGGATTTGAAAAAAATGAAAAATGAAAAAAAAACGATGGGTTATAGCCCATGTTTTTTGAAATTTTGAAAAAAAAAGTTAGCCTCGTTTCTCATCATTCTGGACCGTGGGCTAGAGCCCATATCGTACGGCATACTATGGCACGCCGTTTTTCATCATTTTTGAGGATTTAAAAAAAATGAAAAATGAAAAAAACGGTGGGTTATAGCGCATGTTTTTTGAAATTTTGAAAAAAAAAGTTAGCCTCGTTTCTCATCATTTTGGACCGTGGGCTATATCCCATATCGTACGGCATACTATGGCACGCCGTTTTTCATCATTTTTGAGGATTTGAAAAAAATGAAAAATGAAAAAAACGGTGGGTTATAGCCCATGTTTTTTTGAAATTTTGAAAAAAAAAGTTAGCCTCGTTTCTCATCATTTTGGACCGTGGGCTATAGCCCATATCGTACGGCATACTATGGCACGCCGTTTTTCATCATTTTTGAGGATTTGAAAAAAATGAAAAATGAAAAAAACGGTGGGTTATAGCCCATGTTTTTTGAAATTTTGGAAAAAAAAGTTAGCCTCGTTTCTCATCATTTTGGACCGTGGGCTATATCCCATATCGTACGGCATACTATGGCACGCCGTTTTTCATCATTTTTGAGGATTTGAAAAAAATGAAAAATAAAAAAAACGGTGGGTTATAGCCCATGTTTTTTTTAATTTTGAAAAAAAAGGTTAGCCTCGTTTCTCATCATTTTGGACCGTGGGCTATAGCCCATATCGTACGGCATACTATGGCACGCCGTTTTTCATCATTTTTGAGGATTTGAAAAAAATGAAAAATGAAAAAAACGGTGGGTTATAGCCCATGTTTTTTGAAATTTTGGAAAAAAAAGTTAGCCTCGTTTCTCATCATTTTGGACCGTGGGCTATATCCCATATCGTACGGCATACTATGGCACGCCGTTTTTCATCATTTTTGAGGATTTGAAAAAAATGAAAAATAAAAAAAACGGTGGGTTATAGCCCATGTTTTTTTTAATTTTGAAAAAAAAGGTTAGCCTCGTTTCTCATCATTTTGGACCGTGGGCTATAGCCCATATCGTACGGCATACTATGGCACGCCGTTTTTCATCATTTTTGAGGATTTAAAAAAAATGAAAAATGAAAAAAACGGTGGGTTATAGCGCATGTTTTTTGAAATTTTGAAAAAAAAAGTTAGCCTCGTTTCTCATCATTTTGGACCGTGGGCTATATCCCATATCGTACGGCATACTATGGCACGCCGTTTTTCATCATTTTTGAGGATTTGAAAAAAATGAAAAATGAAAAAAACGGTGGGTTATAGCCCATGTTTTTTTGAAATTTTGAAAAAAAAAGTTAGCCTCGTTTCTCATCATTTTGGACCGTGGGCTATAGCCCATATCGTACGGCATACTATGGCACGCCGTTTTTCATCATTTTTGAGGATTTGAAAAAAATGAAAAATGAAAAAAACGGTGGGTTATAGCCCATGTTTTTTGAAATTTTGGAAAAAAAAGTTAGCCTCGTTTCTCATCATTTTGGACCGTGGGCTATATCCCATATCGTACGGCATACTATGGCACGCCGTTTTTCATCATTTTTGAGGATTTGAAAAAAATGAAAAATAAAAAAAACGGTGGGTTATAGCCCATGTTTTTTTAAATTTTGAAAAAAAAGGTTAGCCTCGTTTCTCATCATTTTGGACCGTGGGCTATAGCCCATATCGTACGGCATACTATGGCACGCCGTTTTTCATCATTTTTGAGGATTTGAAAAAAATGAAAAATGAAAAAAACGGTGGGTTATAGCCCATGTTTTTTGAAATTTTGGAAAAAAAAGTTAGCCTCGTTTCTCATCATTTTGGACCGTGGGCTATATCCCATATCGTACGGCATACTATGGCACGCCGTTTTTCATCATTTTTGAGGATTTGAAAAAAATGAAAAATAAAAAAAACGGTGGGTTATAGCCCATGTTTTTTTTAATTTTGAAAAAAAAGGTTAGCCTCGTTTCTCATCATTTTGGACCGTGGGCTATAGCCCATATCGTACGGCATACTATGGCACGCCGTTTTTCATCATTTTTGAGGATTTGAAAAAAATGAAAAATGAAAAAAAACGATGGGTTTTTTTAAACATGTTTTTTGAAATTTTGGAAAAAAAAGTTAGCCTCGTTTCTCATCATTTTGGACCGTGGGCTATAGCCCATATCGTACGGCATACTATGGCACGCCGTTTTTCATCATTTTTGAGGATTTGAAAAAAATGAAAAATAAAAAAAACGGTGGGTTATAGCGCATGTTTTTTGAAATTTTGAAAAAAAAAGTTAGCCTCGTTTCTCATCATTTTGGACCGTGGGCTATAGCCCATATTGTACGGCATACTATGGCACGCCGTTTTTCATCATTTTTGAGGATTTGAAAAAAATGAAAAATGAAAAAAACGGTGGGTTATAGCCCATGTTTTTAAAATTTAGCCTGGTTTCTCATCATTTTGGACCGTGGGCTATAGCCCATATCGTACGGCATACTATGGCACGCCGTTTTTCATCATTTTTGGAGGATTTGAAAAAAATGAAAAATGAAAAAAACGATGGGTTATAGCCCATGTTTTTTGAAATTAAAAAAAAAAAAGTTAGCCTCGTTTCTCATCATTTTGGACCGTGGGCTATAGCCCATATCGTACGGCATACTATAGCACGCCGTTTTTCATCATTTTTGAGGATTTGAAAAAAATGAAAAATGAAAAAAACGGTGGGTTATAGCCCATGTTTTTTGAAATTTTGGAAAAAAAAGTTAGCCTCGTTTCTCATCATTTTGGACCTTGGGCTATATCCCATATCGTACGGCATACTATGGCACGCCGTTTTTCATCATTTTTGAGGATTTGAAAAAAATGAAAAATGAAAAAAACGGTGGGTTATAGCCCATGTTTTTTTTTATTTTGAAAAAAAAGGTTAGCCTCGTTTCTCATCATTTTGGACCGTGGGCTATAGCCCATATCGTACGGCATACTATGGCACGCCGTTTTTCATCATTTTTGAGGATTTGAAAAAAATGAAAAATGAAAAAAAAACGATGGGTTATAGCCCATGTTTTTTGAAATTTTGAAAAAAAAAGTTAGCCTCGTTTCTCATCATTTTGGACCGTGGGCTATAGCCCATATCGTACGGCATACTATGGCACGCCGTTTTTCATCATTTTTGAGGATTTGAAAAAAATGAAAAATGAAAAAAACGGTGGGTTATAGCGCATGTTTTTTGAAATTTTGAAAAAAAAAGTTAGCCTCGTTTCTCATCATTTTGGACCGTGGGCTATATCCCATATCGTACGGCATACTATGGCACGCCGTTTTTCATCATTTTTGAGGATTTGAAAAAAATGAAAAATGAAAAAAACGGTGGGTTATAGCCCATGTTTTTTTGAAATTTTGAAAAAAAAAGTTAGCCTCGTTTCTCATCATTTTGGACCGTGGGCTATAGCCCATATCGTACGGCATACTATGGCACGCCGTTTTTCATCATTTTTGAGGATTTGAAAAAAATGAAAAATGAAAAAAACGGTGGGTTATAGCCCATGTTTTTTGAAATTTTGGAAAAAAAAGTTAGCCTCGTTTCTCATCATTTTGGACCGTGGGCTATAGCCCATATCGTACGGCATACTATGGCACGCCGTTTTTCATCATTTTTGAGGATTTGAAAAAAATGAAAAATGAAAAAAACGGTGGGTTATAGCCCATGTTTTTTGAAATTTTGGAAAAAAAAGTTAGCCTCGTTTCTCATCATTTTGGACCGTGGGCTATAGCCCATATCGTACGGCATACTATGGCACGCCGTTTTTCATCATTTTTGAGGATTTGAAAAAAATGAAAAATGAAAAAAAACGATGGGTTTTTTTAAACATGTTTTTTTAAATTTTGAAAAAAAAAGTTAGCCTCGTTTCTCATCATTTTGGACCGTGGGCTATAGCCCATATCGTACGGCATACTATGGCACGCCGTTTTTCATCATTTTTGAGGATTTGAAAAAAATGAAAAATGAAAAAAACGGTGGGTTATAGCGCATGTTTTTTGAAATTTTGAAAAAAAAAGTTAGCCTCGTTTCTCATCATTTTGGACCGTGGGCTATAGCCCATATTGTACGGCATACTATAGCACGCCGTTTTTCATCATTTTTGAGGATTTGAAAAAAATGAAAAATGAAAAAAACGGTGGGTTATAGCCCATGTTTTTAAAATTTAGCCTGGTTTCTCATCATTTTGGACCGTGGGCTATAGCCCATATCGTACGGCATACTATGGCACGCCGTTTTTCATAATTTTTGAGGATTTGAAAAAAATGAAAAATGAAAAAAACGATGGGTTATAGCCCATGTTTTTTTAAATTAAAAAAAAAAAAGTTAGCCTCGTTTCTCATCATTTTGGACCGTGGGCTATAGCCCATATCGTACGGCATACTATAGCACGCCGTTTTTCATCATTTTTGAGGATTTGAAAAAAATGAAAAATGAAAAAAACGGTGGGTTATAGCCCATGTTTTTTGAAATTTTGGAAAAAAAAGTTAGCCTCGTTTCTCATCATTTTGGACCGTGGGCTATATCCCATATCGTACGGCATACTATGGCACGCCGTTTTTCATCATTTTTGAGGATTTGAAAAAAATGAAAAATGAAAAAAACGGTGGGTTATAGCCCATGTTTTTTTTTATTTTGAAAAAAAAGGTTAGCCTCGTTTCTCATCATTTTGGACCGTGGGCTATAGCCCATATCGTACGGCATACTATGGCACGCCGTTTTTCATCATTTTTGAGGATTTGAAAAAAATGAAAAATGAAAAAAAACGATGGGTTATAGCCCATGTTTTTTGAAATTTTGAAAAAAAAAGTTAGCCTCGTTTCTCATCATTTTGGACCGTGGGCTATAGCCCATATCGTACGGCATACTATGGCACGCCGTTTTTCATCATTTTTGAGGATTTGAAAAAAATGAAAAATGAAAAAAACGGTGGGTTATAGCCCATGTTTTTTGAAATTTTGAAAAAAAAAGTTAGCCTCGTTTCTCATCATTTTGGACCGTGGGCTATATCCCATATCGTACGGCATACTATGGCACGCCGTTTTTCATAATTTTTGAGGATTTGAAAAAAATGAAAAATGAAAAAAACGGTGGGTTATAGCCCATGTTTTTTTGAAATTTTGAAAAAAAAAGTTAGCCTCGTTTCTCATCATTTTGGACCGTGGGCTATAGCCCATATCGTACGGCATACTATGGCACGCCGTTTTTCATCATTTTTGAGGATTTGAAAAAAATGAAAAATGAAAAAAACGGTGGGTTATAGCCCATGTTTTTTGAAATTTTGGAAAAAAAAGTTAGCCTCGTTTCTCATCATTTTGGACCGTGGGCTATATCCCATATCGTACGGCATACTATGGCACGCCGTTTTTCATCATTTTTGAGGATTTGAAAAAAATGAAAAATGAAAAAAACGGTGGGTTATAGCCCATGTTTTTTTAAATTTTGAAAAAAAAGGTTAGCCTCGTTTCTCATCATTTTGGACCGTGGGCTATAGCCCATATCGTACGGCATACTATGGCACGCCGTTTTTGATCATTTTTGAGGATTTGAAAAAAATGAAAAATAAAAAAAACGATGGGTTATAGCCCATGTTTTTTGAAATTTTGAAAAAAAAAGTTAGCCTCGTTTCTCATCATTTTGGACCGTGGGCTATAGCCCATATCGTACGGCATACTATGGCACGCCGTTTTTCATCATTTTTGAGGATTTGAAAAAAATGAAAAATGAAAAAAACGGTGGGTTATAGCGCATGTTTTTTGAAATTTTGAAAAAAAAAGTTAGCCTCGTTTCTCATCATTTTGGACCGTGGGCTATAGCCCATATCGTACGGCATACTATGGCACGCCGTTTTTCATCATTTTTGAGGATTTGAAAAAAATGAAAAATGAAAAAAACGATGGGTTATAGCCCATGTTTTTTGAAATTTTGAAAAAAAAAATTAGCCTGGTTTCTCATCATTTTGGACCGTGGGCTATAGCCCATATCGTACGGCATACTATGGCACGCCGTTTTTCATCATTTTTGAGGATTTGAAAAAAATGAAAAATGAAAAAAACGATGGGTTATAGCCCATGTTTTTTGAAAAAAAAAAAAAAAAAGTTAGCCTCGTTTCTCATCATTTTGGACCGTGGGCTATAGCCCATATCGTACGGCATACTATGGCACGCCGTTTTTCATCATTTTTGAGGATTTGAAAAAAATGAAAAATGAAAAAAACGGTGGGTTATAGCCCATGTTTTTTGAAATTTTGGAAAAAAAAGTTAGCCTCGTTTCTCATCATTTTGGACCGTGGGCTATATCCCATATCGTACGGCATACTATGGCACGCCGTTTTTCATCATTTTTGAGAATTTGAAAAAATATGAAAAATGAAAAAAACGGTGGGTTATAGCCCATGTTTTTTGAAAAAAAAAAAAAAAAAGTTAGCCTCGTTTCTCATCATTTTGGACCGTGGGCTATAGCCCATATCGTACGGCATACTATGGCACGCCGTTTTTCATCATTTTTGAGGATTTGAAAAAAATGAAAAATGAAAAAAACGGTGGGTTATAGCCCATGTTTTTTGAAATTTTGGAAAAAAAAGTTAGCCTCGTTTCTCATCATTTTGGACCGTGGGCTATATCCCATATCGTACGGCATACTATGGCACGCCGTTTTTCATCATTTTTGAGAATTTGAAAAAATATGAAAAATGAAAAAAACGGTGGGTTATAGCCCATGTTTTTTTTAATTTTGAAAAAAAAGGTTAGCCTCGTTTCTCATCATTTTGGACCGTGGGCTATAGCCCATATCGTACGGCATACTATGGCACGCCGTTTTTCATCATTTTTGAGGATTTAAAAAAAAATGAAAAATGAAAAAAAACGATGGGTTATAGCCCATGTTTTTTGAAAAAAATAAAAAAAAAAGTTAGCCTCGTTTCTCATCATTTTGGACCGTGGGCTATAGCCCATATCGTACGGCATACTATGGCACGCCGTTTTTCATCATTTTTGAGGATTTGAAAAAAATGAAAAATGAAAAAAACGGTGGGTTATAGCCCATGTTTTTTGAAATTTTGGAAAAAAAAGTTAGCCTCGTTTCTCATCATTTTGGACCGTGGGCTATATCCCATATCGTACGGCATACTATGGCACGCCGTTTTTCATCATTTTTGAGAATTTGAAAAAATATGAAAAATGAAAAAAACGGTGGGTTATAGCCCATGTTTTTTTTAATTTTGAAAAAAAAGGTTAGCCTCGTTTCTCATCATTTTGGACCGTGGGCTATAGCCCATATCGTACGGCATACTATGGCACGCCGTTTTTCATCATTTTTGAGGATTTGAAAAAAATGAAAAATGAAAAAAACGGTGGGTTATAGCCCATGTTTTTTGAAATTTTGGAAAAAAAACTTAGCCTCGTTTCTCATCATTTTGGACCGTGGGCTATATCCCATATCGTACGGCATACTATGGCACGCCGTTTTTCATCATTTTTGAGGATTTGAAAAAAATGAAAAATGAAAAAAACGGTGGGTTATAGCCCATGTTTTTTGAAATTTTGGAAAAAAAAGTTAGCCTCGTTTCTCATCATTTTGGACCGTGGGCTATATCCCATATCGTACGGCATACTATGGCACGCCGTTTTTCATTATTTTTGAGAATTTGAAAAAATATGAAAAATGAAAAAAACGGTGGGTTATAGCCCATGTTTTTTTTAATTTTGAAAAAAAAGGTTAGCCTCGTTTCTCATCATTTTGGACCGTGGGCTATAGCCCATATCGTACGGCATACTATGGCACGCCGTTTTTCATCATTTTTGAGGATTTGAAAAAAATGAAAAATGAAAAAAACGGTGGGTTATAGCCCATGTTTTTTGAAATTTTGGAAAAAAAAGTTAGCCTCGTTTCTCATCATTTTGGACCGTGGGCTATATCCCATATCGTACGGCATACTATGGCACGCCGTTTTTCATCATTTTTGAGTATTTGAAAAAAATGAAAAATGAAAAAAACGGTGGGTTATAGCCCATGTTTTTTTAAATTTTGAAAAAAAAGGTTAGCCTCGTTTCTCATCATTTTGGACCGTGGGCTATAGCCCATATCGTACGGCATACTATGGCACGCCGTTTTTCATCATTTTTGAGGATTTGAAAAAAATGAAAAATGAAAAAAAACGATGGGTTATAGCCCATGTTTTTTGAAATTTTGAAAAAAAAAGTTAGCCTCGTTTCTCATCATTTTGGACCGTGGGCTATAGCCCATATCGTACGGCATACTATGGCACGCCGTTTTTCATCATTTTTGAGGATTTGAAAAAAATGAAAAATGAAAAAAACGGTGGGTTATAGCGCATGTTTTTTGAAATTTTGAAAAAAAAAGTTACCCTCGTTTCTCATCATTTTGGACCGTGGGCTATAGCCCATATTGTACGGCATACTATGGCACGCCGTTTTTCATCATTTTTGAGGATTTGAAAAAAATGAAAAATGAAAAAAACGGTGGGTTATAGCCCATGTTTTTTGAAATTTTGAAAAAAAAAATTAGCCTGGTTTCTCATCATTTTGGACCGTGGGCTATAGCCCATATCGTACGGCATACTATGGCACGCCGTTTTTCATCATTTTTGAGGATTTGAAAAAAATGAAAAATGAAAAAAACGATGGGTTATAGCCCATGTTTTTTTTAATTAAAAAAAAAAAAGTTAGCCTCGTTTCTCATCATTTTGGACCGTGGGCTATAGCCCATATCGTACGGCATACTATGGCACGCCGTTTTTCATCATTTTTGAGGATTTGAAAAAAATGAAAAATGAAAAAAACGGTGGGTTATAGCCCATGTTTTTTGAAATTAAAAAAAAAGAAGTTAGCCTCGTTTCTCATCATTTTGGACCGTGGGCTATAGCCCATATCGTACGGCATACTATGGCACGCCGTTTTTCATCATTTTTGAGGATTTGAAAAAAATGAAAAATGAAAAAAAACGGTGGGTTATAGCCCATGTTTTTTGAAATTTTGAAAAAAATAGTTAGCCTCGTTTCTCATCATTTTGGACCGTGGGCTATAGCCCATATCGTACGGCATACTATGGCACGCCGTTTTTCATCATTTTTGAGGATTTGAAAAAAATGAAAAATGAAAAAAACGATGGGTTATAGCCCATGTTTTTTGAAATTTTGAAAAAAAAAGTTAGCCTCGTTTCTCATCATTTTGGACCGTGGGCTATAGCCCATATCGTACGGCATACTATGGCACGCCGTTTTTCATCATTTTTGAGGATTTGAAAAAAATGAAAAATGAAAAAAACGGTGGGTTATAGCCCATGTTTTTTGAAATTTTGAAAAAAAAAGTTAGCCTCGTTTCTCATCATTTTGGACCGTGGGCTATAGCCCATATCGTACGGCATACTATGGCACGCAGTTTTTCATCATTTTTGAGGATTTGAAAAAAATGACGAAATGACAAAAACGATGGGTTATAGCCCATGTTTTTTTAAATTTTGAAAAAAAAAGTTAGCCTCGTTTCTCATCATTTTGGACCGTGGGCTATAGCCCATATCGTACGGCATACTATAGCGCGCAGTTTTTCATCATTTTTGAGGATTTGAAAAAAATGACGAAATGACAAAAACGATGGGTTATAGCCCATGTTTTTTTAAATTTGGAAAAAAAAAGTTAGCCTCGTTTCTCATCATTTTGGACCGTGGGCTATAGCCCATATCGTACGGCATACTATAGCGCGCAGTTTTTCATCATTTTTGAGGATTTGAAAAAAATGACGAAATGACAAAAACGATGGGTTATAGCCCATGTTTTTTGAAATTTTGAAAAAAAAAGTTAGCCTCGTTTCTCATAATTTTGGACCGTGGGCTATAGCCCATATCGTACGGCATACTATAGCGCGCAGTTTTTCATCATTTTTGAGGATTTGAAAAAAATGACGAAATGACAAAAACGATGGGTTATAGCCCATGTTTTTTGAAATTTTGAAAAAAAAAGTTAGCCTCGTTTCTCATCATTTTGGACCGTGGGCTATAGCCCATATCGTACGGCATACTATAGCGCGCAGTTTTTCATCATTTTTGAGGATTTGAAAAAAATGACGAAATGACAAAAACGATGGGTTATAGCCCATGTTTTTTGAAATTTTGAAAAAAAAAGTTAGCCTCGTTTCTCATCATTTTGGACCGTGGGCTATAGCCCATATCGTACGGCATACTATAGCGCGCAGTTTTTCATCATTTTTGAGGATTTGAAAAAAATGACGAAATGACAAAAACGATGGGTTATAGCCCATGTTTTTTGAAATTTTGAAAAAAAAGGTTAGCCTCGTTTCTCATCATTTTGGACCGTGGGCTATAGCCCATATCGTACGGCATACTATAGCGCGCAGTTTTTCATCATTTTTGAGGATTTGAAAAAAATGACAAAATGACAAAAACGATGGGTTATAGCCCATGTTTTTTGAAATTTTGAAAAAAGAAGTTAGCCTCGTTTCTCATCATTTTGGACCGTGGGCTATAGCCCATATCGTACGGCATACTATAGCGCGCAGTTTTTCATAATTTTTGAGGATTTGAAAAAAATGACGAAATGACAAAAACGATGGGTTATAGCCCATGTTTTTTTAAATTTTGAAAAAAAAAGTTAGCCTCGTTTCTCATCATTTTGGACCGTGGGCTATAGCCCATATCGTACGGCATACTATAGCGCGCAGTTTTTCATCATTTTTGAGGATTTGAAAAAAATGACGAAATGACAAAAACGATGGGTTATATTCCATGTTTTTTGAAATTTTGAAAAAAAAGGTTAGCCTCGTTTCTCATCATTTTGGACCGTGGGCTATAGCCCATATCGTACGGCATACTATAGCGCGCAGTTTTTCATCATTTTTGAGGATTTGAAAAAAATGACAAAATGACAAAAACGATGGGTTATAGCCCATGTTTTTTGAAATTTTGAAAAAAGAAGTTAGCCTCGTTTCTCATCATTTTGGACCGTGGGCTATAGCCCATATCGTACGGCATACTATAGCGCGCAGTTTTTCATAATTTTTGAGGATTTGAAAAAAATGACGAAATGACAAAAACGATGGGTTATAGCCCATGTTTTTTTAAATTTTGAAAAAAAAAGTTAGCCTCGTTTCTCATCATTTTGGACCGTGGGCTATAGCCCATATCGTACGGCATACTATAGCGCGCAGTTTTTCATCATTTTTGAGGATTTGAAAAAATGACGAAATGACAAAAACGATGGGTTATATTCCATGTTTTTTGAAATTTTGAAGAAAAAAGTTAGCCTCGTTTCTCATCATTTTGGACCGTGGGCTATAGCCCATATCGTACGGCATACTATAGCGCGCAGTTTTTCATCATTTTTGAGGATTTGAAAAAAATGACGAAATGACAAAAACGATGGGTTATAGCCCATGTTTTTTGAAATTTTGAAAAAAAAAGTTAGCCTCGTTTCTCATCATTTTGGACCGTGGGCTATAGCCCATATCGTACGGCATACTATAGCGCGCAGTTTTTCATCATTTTTGAGGATTTGAAAAAAATGACGAAATGACAAAAACGATGGGTTATAGCCCATGTTTTTTAAATTTTGAAAAAAAAAGTTAGCCTCGTTTCTCATCATTTTGGACCGTGGGCTATAGCCCATATCGTACGGCATACTATAGCGCGCAGTTTTTCATCATTTTTGAGGATTTGAAAAAAATGACGAAATGACAAAAACGATGGGTTATAGCCCATGTTTTTTTAAATTTTGAAAAAAAAAGTTAGCCTCGTTTCTCATCATTTTGGACCGTGGGCTATAGCCCATATCGTACGGCATACTATAGCGCGCAGTTTTTCATCATTTTTGAGGATTTGAAAAAAATGACGACATGACAAAAACGATGGTTTATAGCCCATGTTTTTGAAATTTTGAAAAAAAAAGTTAGCCTCGTTTCTCATCATTTTGGACCGTGGGCTATAGCCCATATCGTACGGCATACTATAGCGCGCAGTTTTTCATCATTTTTGAGGATTTGAAAAAAATGACGAAATGACAAAAACGATGGGTTATAGCCCATGTTTTTTGAAATTTTGAAAAAAAAAGTTAGCCTCGTTTCTCATCATTTTGGACCGTGGGCTATAGCCCATATCGTACGGCATACTATAGCGCGCAGTTTTTCATCATTTTTGAGGATTTGAAAAAAATGACGAAATGACAAAAACGATGGGTTATAGCCCATGTTTTTTTAAATTTTGAAAAAAAAAGTTAGCCTCGTTTCTCATCATTTTGGACCGTGGGCTATAGCCCATATCGTACGGCATACTATAGCGCGCAGTTTTTCATCATTTTTGAGGATTTGAAAAAAATGACGAAATGACAAAAACGATGGGTTATAGCCCATGTTTTTTGAAATTTTGAAAAAAAAGTTAGCCTCGTTTCTCATCATTTTGGACCGTGGGCTATAGCCCATATCGTACGGCATACTATAGCGCGCAGTTTTTCATCATTTTTGGGGATTTGAAAAAAATTACGAAATGACAAAAACGATGGGTTATAGCCCATGTTTTTTTAAATTTTGAAAAAAAAAGTTAGCCTCGTTTCTCATCATTTTGGACCGTGGGCTATAGCCCATATCGTACGGCATACTATAGCGCGCAGTTTTTCATCATTTTTGAGGATTTGAAAAAAATGACGAAATGACAAAAACGATGGGTTATAGCCCATGTTTTTTGAAATTTGAAAAAAAAAGTTAGCCTCGTTTCTCATCATTTTGGACCGTGGGCTATAGCCCACATCGTACGGCATACTATAGCGCGCAGTTTTTCATCATTTTTGAGGATTTGAAAAAAATGACGAAATGACAAAAACGATGGGTTATAGCCCATGTTTTTTGAAATTTTGAAAAAAAAGTTAGCCTCGTTTCTCATCATTTTGGACCGTGGGCTATAGCCCATATCGTACGGCATACTATAGCGCGCAGTTTTTCATCATTTTTGAGGATTTGAAAAAAATGACGAAATGACAAAAACGATGGGTTATAGCCAATGTTTTTTGAAATTTTGAAAAAAAAAGTTAGCCTCGTTTCTCATCATTTTGGACCGTGGGCTATAGCCCATATCGTACGGCATACTATAGCGCGCAGTTTTTCATCATTTTTGGGGATTTGAAAAAAATTACGAAATGACAAAAACGATGGGTTATAGCCCATGTTTTTTTAAATTTTGAAAAAAAAAGTTAGCCTCGTTTCTCATCATTTTGGACCGTGGGCTATAGCCCATATCGTACGGCATACTATAGCGCGCAGTTTTTCATCATTTTTGAGGATTTGAAAAAAATGACGAAATGACAAAAACGATGGGTTATAGCCCATGTTTTTTGAAATTTTGAAAAAAAAAGTTAGCCTCGTTTCTCATCATTTTGGACCGTGGGCTATAGCCCACATCGTACGGCATACTATAGCGCGCAGTTTTTCATCATTTTTGAGGATTTGAAAAAAATGACGAAATGACAAAAACGATGGGTTATAGCCCATGTTTTTTGAAATTTTGAAAAAAAAGTTAGCCTCGTTTCTCATCATTTTGGACCGTGGGCTATAGCCCATATCGTACGGCATACTATAGCGCGCAGTTTTTCATCATTTTTGAGGATTTGAAAAAAATGACGAAATGACAAAAACGATGGGTTATAGCCAATGTTTTTTGAAATTTTGAAAAAAAAAGTTAGCCTCGTTTCTCATCATTTTGGACCGTGGGCTATAGCCCATATCGTACGGCATACTATAGCGCGCAGTTTTTCATCATTTTTGAGGATTTGAAAAAAATTACGAAATGACAAAAACAATGGGTTATAGCCCATGTTTTTTTTAATTTTGAAAAAAAAAGTTAGCCTCGTTTCTCATCATTTTGGACCGTGGGCTATAGCCCATATCGTACGGCATACTATAGCGCGCAGTTTTTCATCATTTTTGAGGATTTGAAAAAAATGACGAAATGACAAAAACGATGGGTTATAGCCCATGTTTTTTGAAATTTTGAAAAAAAAAGTTAGCCTCGTTTCTCATCATTTTGGACCGTGGGCTATAGCCCATATCGTACGGCATACTATAGCGCGCAGTTTTTCATCATTTTTGAGGATTTGAAAAAAATGACGAAATGACAAAAACGATGGGTTATAGCCCATGTTTTTTGAAATTTTGAAAAAAAAAGTTAGCCTCGTTTCTCATCATTTTGGACCGTGGGCTATAGCCCATATCGTACGGCATACTATAGCGCGCAGTTTTTCATCATTTTTGAGGATTTGAAAAAAATGACGAAATGACAAAAACGATGGGTTATAGCCCATGTTTTCTGAAATTTTGAAAAAAAAAGTTAGCCTCGTTTCTCATCATTTTGGACCGTGGGCTATAGCCCATATCGTACGGCATACTATAGCGCGCAGTTTTTCATCATTTTTGAGGATTTGAAAAAAATGACGAAATGACAAAAACGATGGGTTATATCCCATGTTTTTTGAAATTTTGAAAAAAAAGTTAGCCTCGTTTCTCATCATTTTGGACCGTGGGCTATAGCCCATATCGTACGGCATACTATAGCGCGCAGTTTTTCATCATTTTTGGGGATTTGAAAAAAATTACGAAATGACAAAAACGATGGGTTATAGCCCATGTTTTTTTAAATTTTGAAAAAAAAAGTTAGCCTCGTTTCTCATCATTTTGGACCGTGGGCTATAGCCCATATCGTACGGCATACTATAGCGCGCAGTTTTTCATCATTTTTGAGGATTTGAAAAAAATGACGACATGACAAAAACGATGGTTTATAGCCCATGTTTTTTGAATTTTGAAAAAAAAAGTTAGCCTCGTTTCTCATCATTTTGGACCGTGGGCTATAGCCCATATCGTACGGCATACTATAGCGCGCAGTTTTTCATCATTTTTGAGGATTTGAAAAAAATGACGAAATGACAAAAACGATGGGTTATAGCCCATGTTTTTTGAAATTTTGAAAAAAAAAGTTAGCCTCGTTTCTCATCATTTTGGACCGTGGGCTATAGCCCATATCGTACGGCATACTATAGCGCGCAGTTTTTCATCATTTTTGAGGATTTGAAAAAAATGACGAAATGACAAAAACGATGGGTTATAGCCCATGTTTTTTTAAATTTTGAAAAAAAAAGTTAGCCTCGTTTCTCATCATTTTGGACCGTGGGCTATAGCCCATATCGTACGGCATACTATAGCGCGCAGTTTTTCATCATTTTTGAGGATTTGAAAAAAATGACGAAATGACAAAAACGATGGGTTATAGCCCATGTTTTTTGAAATTTTGAAAAAAAAGTTAGCCTCGTTTCTCATCATTTTGGACCGTGGGCTATAGCCCATATCGTACGGCATACTATAGCGCGCAGTTTTTCATCATTTTTGGGGATTTGAAAAAAATTACGAAATGACAAAAACGATGGGTTATAGCCCATGTTTTTTTAAATTTTGAAAAAAAAAGTTAGCCTCGTTTCTCATCATTTTGGACCGTGGGCTATAGCCCATATCGTACGGCATACTATAGCGCGCAGTTTTTCATCATTTTTGAGGATTTGAAAAAAATGACGAAATGACAAAAACGATGGGTTATAGCCCATGTTTTTTGAAATTTTGAAAAAAAAAGTTAGCCTCGTTTCTCATCATTTTGGACCGTGGGCTATAGCCCACATCGTACGGCATACTATAGCGCGCAGTTTTTCATCATTTTTGAGGATTTGAAAAAAATGACGAAATGACAAAAACGATGGGTTATAGCCCATGTTTTTTGAAATTTTGAAAAAAAAAGTTAGCCTCGTTTCTCATCATTTTGGACCGTGGGCTATAGCCCATATCGTACGGCATACTATAGCGCGCAGTTTTTCATCATTTTTGAGGATTTGAAAAAAATGACGAAATGACAAAAACGATGGGTTATAGCCCATGTTTTTTTTTATTTTGAAAAAAAAAAGTTAGCCTCGTTTCTCATCATTTTGGACCGTGGGCTATAGCCCATATCGTACGGCATACTATAGCGCGCAGTTTTTCATCATTTTTGAGGATTTGAAAAAAATGATGAAATGACAAAAACGATGGGTTATAGCCCATGTTTTTTTAAATTTTGAAAAAAAAAGTTAGCCTCGTTTCTCATCATTTTGGACCGTGGGCTATAGCCCATATCGTACGGCATACTATAGCGCGCAGTTTTTCATCATTTTTGAGGATTTGAAAAAAATGACGAAATGACAAAAACGATGGGTTATAGCCAATGTTTTTTGAAATTTTGAAAAAAAAAGTTAGCCTCGTTTCTCATCATTTTGGACCGTGGGCTATAGCCCATATCGTACGGCATACTATAGCGCGCAGTTTTTCATCATTTTTGAGGATTTGAAAAAAATTACGAAATGACAAAAACAATGGGTTATAGCCCATGTTTTTTTTAATTTTGAAAAAAAAAGTTAGCCTCGTTTCTCATCATTTTGGACCGTGGGCTATAGCCCATATCGTACGGCATACTATAGCGCGCAGTTTTTCATCATTTTTGAGGATTTGAAAAAAATGACGAAATGACAAAAACGATGGGTTATAGCCCATGTTTTTTGAAATTTTTAAAAAAAAAGTTAGCCTCGTTTCTCATCATTTTGGACCGTGGGCTATAGCCCATATCGTACGGCATACTATAGCGCGCAGTTTTTCATCATTTTTGAGGATTTGAAAAAAATGACGAAATGACAAAAACGATGGGTTATAGCCCATGTTTTTTGAAATTTTGAAAAAAAAAGTTAGCCTCGTTTCTCATCATTTTGGACCGTGGGCTATAGCCCATATCGTACGGCATACTATAGCGCGCAGTTTTTCATCATTTTTGAGGATTTGAAAAAAATGACGAAATGACAAAAACGATGGGTTATAGCCCATGTTTTTTGAAATTTTGAAAAAAAAAGTTAGCCTCGTTTCTCATCATTTTGGACCGTGGGCTATAGCCCATATCGTACGGCATACTATAGCGCGCAGTTTTTCATCATTTTTGAGGATTTGAAAAAAATGACGAAATGACAAAAACGATGGGTTATATCCCATGTTTTTTGAAATTTTGAAAAAAAAGTTAGCCTCGTTTCTCATCATTTTGGACCGTGGGCTATAGCCCATATCGTACGGCATACTATAGCGCGCAGTTTTTCATCATTTTTGGGGATTTGAAAAAAATTACGAAATGACAAAAACGATGGGTTATAGCCCATGTTTTTTTTAATTTTGAAAAAAAAAGTTAGCCTCGTTTCTCATCATTTTGGACCGTGGGCTATAGCCCATATCGTACGGCATACTATAGCGCGCAGTTTTTCATCATTTTTGAGGATTTGAAAAAAATGATGAAATGACAAAAACGATGGGTTATAGCCCATGTTTTTTTAAATTTTGAAAAAAAAAGTTAGCCTCGTTTCTCATCATTTTGGACCGTGGGCTATAGCCCATATCGTACGGCATACTATAGCGTGCAGTTTTTCATCATTTTTGAGGATTTGAAAAAAATGACGAAATGACAAAAACGATGGGTTATAGCCCATGTTTTTTTAAATTTTGAAAAAAAAGTTAGCCTCGTTTCTCATCATTTTGGACCGTGGGCTATAGCCCATATCGTACGGCATACTATAGCGCGCAGTTTTTCATCATTTTTGAGGATTTGAAAAAAATGACGAAATGACAAAAACGATGGGTTATAGCCAATGTTTTTTGAAATTTTGAAAAAAAAAGTTAGCCTCGTTTCTCATCATTTTGGACCGTGGGCTATAGCCCATATCGTACGGCATACTATAGCGCGCAGTTTTTCATCATTTTTGAGGATTTGAAAAAAATTACGAAATGACAAAAACAATGGGTTATAGCCCATGTTTTTTTTAATTTTGAAAAAAAAAGTTAGCCTCGTTTCTCATCATTTTGGACCGTGGGCTATAGCCCATATCGTACGGCATACTATAGCGCGCAGTTTTTCATCATTTTTGAGGATTTGAAAAAAATGACGAAATGACAAAAACGATGGGTTATAGCCCATGTTTTTTGAAATTTTGAAAAAAAAAGTTAGCCTCGTTTCTCATCATTTTGGACCGTGGGCTATAGCCCATATCGTACGGCATACTATAGCGCGCAGTTTTTCATCATTTTTGAGGATTTGAAAAAAATGACGAAATGACAAAAACGATGGGTTATAGCCCATGTTTTTTGAAATTTTGAAAAAAAAAGTTAGCCTCGTTTCTCATCATTTTGGACCGTGGGCTATAGCCCATATCGTACGGCATACTATAGCGCGCAGTTTTTCATCATTTTTGAGGATTTGAAAAAAATGACGAAATGACAAAAAGGATGGGTTATAGCCCATGTTTTTTGAAATTTTGAAAAAAAAAGTTAGCCTCGTTTCTCATCATTTTGGACCGTGGGCTATAGCCCATATCGTACGGCATACTATAGCGCGCAGTTTTTCATCATTTTTGAGGATTTGAAAAAAATTACGAAATGACAAAAACAATGGGTTATAGCCCATGTTTTTTTTAATTTTGAAAAAAAAAGTTAGCCTCGTTTCTCATCATTTTGGACCGTGGGCTATAGCCCATATCGTACGGCATACTATAGCGCGCAGTTTTTCATCATTTTTGAGGATTTGAAAAAAATGACGAAATGACAAAAACGATGGGTTATAGCCCATGTTTTTTGAAATTTTGAAAAAAAAAGTTAGCCTCGTTTCTCATCATTTTGGACCGTGGGCTATAGCCCATATCGTACGGCATACTATAGCGCGCAGTTTTTCATCATTTTTGAGGATTTGAAAAAAATGACGAAATGACAAAAACGATGGGTTATAGCCCATGTTTTTTGAAATTTTGAAAAAAAAAGTTAGCCTCGTTTCTCATCATTTTGGACCGTGGGCTATAGCCCATATCGTACGGCATACTATAGCGCGCAGTTTTTCATCATTTTTGAGGATTTGAAAAAAATGACGAAATGACAAAAACGATGGGTTATAGCCCATGTTTTTTTAAATTTTGAAAAAAAAGTTAGCCTCGTTTCTCATCATTTTGGACCGTGGGCTATAGCCCATATCGTACGGCATACTATAGCGCGCAGTTTTTCATCATTTTTGAGGATTTGAAAAAAATGACGAAATGACAAAAACGATGGGTTATAGCCCATGTTTTTTGAAATTTTGAAAAAAAAAGTTAGCCTCGTTTCTCATCATTTTGGACCGTGGGCTATAGCCCATATCGTACGGCATACTATAGCGCGCAGTTTTTCATCATTTTTGAGGATTTGAAAAAAATGACGAAATGACAAAAACGATGGGTTATAGCCCATGTTTTTTGAAATTTTGAAAAAAAAAGTTAGCCTCGTTTCTCATCATTTTGGACCGTGGGCTATAGCCCATATCGTACGGCATACTATAGCGCGCAGTTTTTCATCATTTTTGAGGATTTGAAAAAAATTACGAAATGACAAAAACGATGGGTTATAGCCCATGTTTTTTTTAATTTTGGAAAAAAAAGTTAGCCTCGTTTCTCATCATTTTGGACCGTGGGCTATAGCCCATATCGTACGGCATACTATAGCGCGCAGTTTTTCATCATTTTTGAGGATTTGAAAAAAATGACGAAATGACAAAAACGATGGGTTATAGCCCATGTTTTTTGAAATTTTGAAAAAAAAGGTTAGCCTCGTTTCTCATCATTTTGGACCGTGGGCTATAGCCCATATCGTACGGCATACTATAGCGCGCAGTTTTTCATCATTTTTGAGGATTTGAAAAAAATTACGAAATGACAAAAACGATGGGTTATAGCCCATGTTTTTTTAAATTTTGTAAAAAAAAGTTAGCCTCGTTTCTCATCATTTTGGACCGTGGGCTATAGCCCATATCGTACGGCATACTATAGCGCGCAGTTTTTCATCATTTTTGAGGATTTGAAAAAAATGATGAAATGACAAAAACGATGGGTTATAGCCCATGTTTTTTTTAATTTTGAAAAAAAAAGTTAGCCTCGTTTCTCATCATTTTGGACCGTGGGCTATAGCCCATATCGTACGGCATACTATAGCGCGCAGTTTTTCATCATTTTTGAGGATTTGAAAAAAATGACGAAATGACAAAAACGATGGGTTATAGCCCATGTTTTTTGAAATTTTGAAAAAAAAAGTTAGCCTCGTTTCTCATCATTTTGGACCGTGGGCTATAGCCCATATCGTACGGCATACTATAGCGCGCAGTTTTTCATCATTTTTGAGGATTTGAAAAAAATGACGAAATGACAAAAACGATGGGTTATAGCCCATGTTTTTTGAAATTTTGAAAAAAAAGTTAGCCTCGTTTCTCATCATTTTGGACCGTGGGCTATAGCCCATATCGTACGGCATACTATAGCGCGCAGTTTTTCATCATTTTTGAGGATTTGAAAAAAATTACGAAATGACAAAAACGATGGGTTATAGCCCATGTTTTTTTAAATTTTGAAAAAAAAAGTTAGCCTCGTTTCTCATCATTTTGGACCGTGGGCTATAGCCCATATCGTACGGCATACTATAGCGCGCAGTTTTTCATCATTTTTGAGGATTTGAAAAAAATGACGAAATGACAAAAACGATGGGTTATAGCCCATGTTTTTTGAAATTTTGAAAAAAAAAGTTAGCCTCGTTTCTCATCATTTTGGACCGTGGGCTATAGCCCACATCGTACGGCATACTATAGCGCGCAGTTTTTCATCATTTTTGAGGATTTGAAAAAAATGACGAAATGACAAAAACGATGGGTTATAGCCCATGTTTTTTGAAATTTTGAAAAAAAAAGTTAGCCTCGTTTCTCATCATTTTGGACCGTGGGCTATAGCCCATATCGTACGGCATACTATAGCGCGCAGTTTTTCATCATTTTTGAGGATTTGAAAAAAATGACGAAATGACAAAAACGATGGGTTATAGCCCATGTTTTTTTAAATTTTGAAAAAAAAAGTTAGCCTCGTTTCTCATCATTTTGGACCGTGGGCTATAGCCCATATCGTACGGCATACTATAGCGCGCAGTTTTTCATCATTTTTGAGGATTTGAAAAAAATGACGAAATGACAAAAACGATGGGTTATAGCCCATGTTTTTTTAAATTTTGAAAAAAAAAGTTAGCCTCGTTTCTCATCATTTTGGACCGTGGGCTATAGCCCATATCGTACGGCATACTATAGCGCGCAGTTTTTCATCATTTTTGAGGATTTGAAAAAAATGACGAAATGACAAAAACGATGGGTTATAGCCCATGTTTTTTGAAATTTTGAAAAAAAAGTTAGCCTCGTTTCTCATCATTTTGGACCGTGGGCTATAGCCCATATCGTACGGCATACTATAGTGCGCAGTTTTTCATCATTTTTGAGGATTTGAAAAAATTTACGAAATGACAAAAACGATGGGTTATAGCCCATGTTTTTTTAAATTTTGAAAAAAAAAGTTAGCCTCGTTTCTCATCATTTTGGACCGTGGGCTATAGCCCATATCGTACGGCATACTATAGCGCGCAGTTTTTCATCATTTTTGAGGATTTGAAAAAAATGACGAAATGACAAAAACGATGGGTTATAGCCCATGTTTTTTTAAATTTTGAAAAAAAAAGTTAGCCTCGTTTCTCATCATTTTGGACCGTGGGCTATAGCCCATATCGTACGGCATACTATAGCGCGCAGTTTTTCATCATTTTTGAGGATTTGAAAAAAATGACGAAATGACAAAAACGATGGGTTATAGCCCATGTTTTTTTAAATTTTGAATAAAAAAGTTAGCCTCGTTTCTCATCATTTTGGACCGTGGGCTATAGCCCATATCGTACGGCATACTATAGCGCGCAGTTTTTCATCATTTTTGAGGATTTGAAAAAAATGACGAAATGACAAAAACGATGGGTTATAGCCCATGTTTTTTGAAATTTTGAAAAAAAAAGTTAGCCTCGTTTCTCATCATTTTGGACCGTGGGCTATAGCCCATATCGTACGGCATACTATAGCGCGCAGTTTTTCATCATTTTTGAGGATTTGAAAAAAATTACGAAATGACAAAAACGATGGGTTATAGCCCATGTTTTTTTTAATTTTGGAAAAAAAAGTTAGCCTCGTTTCTCATCATTTTGGACCGTGGGCTATAGCCCATATCGTACGGCATACTATAGCGCGCAGTTTTTCATCATTTTTGAGGATTTGAAAAAAATGACGAAATGACAAAAACGATGGGTTATAGCCCATGTTTTTTGAAATTTTGAAAAAAAAAGTTAGCCTCGTTTCTCATCATTTTGGACCGTGGGCTATAGCCCATATCGTACGGCATACTATAGCGCGCAGTTTTTCATCATTTTTGAGGATTTGAAAAAAATTACGAAATGACAAAAACGATGGGTTATAGCCCATGTTTTTTTAAATTTTGTAAAAAAAAGTTAGCCTCGTTTCTCATCATTTTGGACCGTGGGCTATAGCCCATATCGTACGGCATACTATAGCGCGCAGTTTTTCATCATTTTTGAGGATTTGAAAAAAATGACGAAATGACAAAAACGATGGGTTATAGCCCATGTTTTTTGAAATTTTGAAAAAAAAAGTTAGCCTCGTTTCTCATCATTTTGGACCGTGGGCTATAGCCCATATCGTACGGCATACTATAGCGCGCAGTTTTTCATCATTTTTGAGGATTTGAAAAAAATGACGAAATGACAAAAACGATGGGTTATAGCCCATGATTTTTGAAATTTTGAAAAAAAAAGTTAGCCTCGTTTCTCATCATTTTGGACCGTGGGCTATAGCCCATATCGTACGGCATACTATAGCGCGCAGTTTTTCATCATTTTTGAGGATTTGAAAAAAATGACGAAATGACAAAAACGATGGGTTATAGCCCATGTTTTTTGAAATTTTGAAAAAAAAAGTTAGCCTCGTTTCTCATCATTTTGGATTGTGGGCTATAGCCCATATCGTACGGCATACTATAGCGCGCAGTTTTTCATCATTTTTGAGGATTTGAAAAAAATGACGAAATGACAAAAACGATGGGTTATAGCCCATGTTTTTTGAAATTTTGAAAAAAAAAGTTAGCCTCGTTTCTCATCATTTTGGACCGTGGGCTATAGCCCATATCGTACGGCATACTATAGCGCGCAGTTTTTCATCATTTTTGAGGATTTGAAAAAAATTACGAAATGACAAAAACGATGGGTTATAGCCCATGTTTTTTTAAATTTTGTAAAAAAAAGTTAGCCTCGTTTCTCATCATTTTGGACCGTGGGCTATAGCCCATATCGTACGGCATACTATAGCGCGCAGTTTTTCATCATTTTTGAGGATTTGAAAAAAATGACGAAATGACAAAAACGATGGGTTATAGCCCATGTTTTTTGAAATTTTGAAAAAAAAAGTTAGCCTCGTTTCTCATCATTTTGGACCGTGGGCTATAGCCCATATCGTACGGCATACTATAGCGCGCAGTTTTTCATCATTTTTGAGGATTTGAAAAAAATGACGAAATGACAAAAACGATGGGTTATAGCCCATGATTTTTGAAATTTTGAAAAAAAAAGTTAGCCTCGTTTCTCATCATTTTGGACCGTGGGCTATAGCCCATATCGTACGGCATACTATAGCGCGCAGTTTTTCATCATTTTTGAGGATTTGAAAAAAATGACGAAATGACAAAAACGATGGGTTATAGCCCATGTTTTTTGAAATTTTGAAAAAAAAAGTTAGCCTCGTTTCTCATCATTTTGGATTGTGGGCTATAGCCCATATCGTACGGCATACTATAGCGCGCAGTTTTTCATCATTTTTGAGGATTTGAAAAAAATGACGAAATGACAAAAACGATGGGTTATAGCCCATGTTTTTTTAAATTTTGAAAAAAAAAGTTAGCCTCGTTTCTCATCATTTTGGACCGTGGGCTATAGCCCATATCGTACGGCATACTATAGCGCGCAGTTTTTCATCATTTTTGAGGATTTGAAAAAAATGACGAAATGACAAAAACGATGGGTTATAGCCCATGTTTTTTGAAATTTTGAAAAAAAAGTTAGCCTCGTTTCTCATCATTTTGGACCGTGGGCTATAGCCCATATCGTACGGCATACTATAGCGCGCAGTTTTTCATCATTTTTGAGGATTTGAAAAAAATTACGAAATGACAAAAACGATGGGTTATAGCCCATGTTTTTTTAAATTTTGAAAAAAAAAGTTAGCCTCGTTTCTCATCATTTTGGACCGTGGGCTATAGCCCATATCGTACGGCATACTATAGCGCGCAGTTTTTCATCATTTTTGAGGATTTGAAAAAAATGACGAAATGACAAAAACGATGGGTTATAGCCCATGTTTTTTGAAATTTTGAAAAAAAAAGTTAGCCTCGTTTCTCATCATTTTGGACCGTGGGCTATAGCCCACATCGTACGGCATACTATAGCGCGCAGTTTTTCATCATTTTTGAGGATTTGAAAAAAATGACGAAATGACAAAAACGATGGGTTATAGCCCATGTTTTTTGAAATTTTGGAAAAAAAAGTTAGCCTCGTTTCTCATCATTTTGGACCGTGGGCTATAGCCCATATCGTACGGCATACTATAGCGCGCAGTTTTTCATCATTTTTGAGGATTTGAAAAAAATGACGAAATGACAAAAACGATGGGTTATAGCCCATGTTTTTTTAAATTTTGAAAAAAAAAGTTAGCCTCGTTTCTCATCATTTTGGACCGTGGGCTATAGCCCATATCGTACGGCATACTATAGCGCGCAGTTTTTCATCATTTTTGAGGATTTGAAAAAAATGACGAAATGACAAAAACGATGGGTTATAGCCCATGTTTTTTTAAATTTTGAAAAAAAAAGTTAGCCTCGTTTCTCATCATTTTGGACCGTGGGCTATAGCCCATATCGTACGGCATACTATAGCGCGCAGTTTTTCATCATTTTTGAGGATTTGAAAAAAATGACGAAATGACAAAAACGATGGGTTATAGCCCATGTTTTTTGAAATTTTGAAAAAAAAGTTAGCCTCGTTTCTCATCATTTTGGACCGTGGGCTATAGCCCATATCGTACGGCATACTATAGCGCGCAGTTTTTCATCATTTTTGAGGATTTGAAAAAATTTACGAAATGACAAAAACGATGGGTTATAGCCCATGTTTTTTTAAATTTTGAAAAAAAAAGTTAGCCTCGTTTCTCATCATTTTGGACCGTGGGCTATAGCCCATATCGTACGGCATACTATAGCGCGCAGTTTTTCATCATTTTTGAGGATTTGAAAAAAATGACGAAATGACAAAAACGATGGGTTATAGCCCATGTTTTTTGAAATTTTGAAAAAAAAAGTTAGCCTCGTTTCTCATCATTTTGGACCGTGGGCTATAGCCCACATCGTACGGCATACTATAGCGCGCAGTTTTTCATCATTTTTGAGGATTTGAAAAAAATGACGAAATGACAAAAACGATGGGTTATAGCCCATGTTTTTTGAAATTTTGAAAAAAAAAGTTAGCCTCGTTTCTCATCATTTTGGACCGTGGGCTATAGCCCATATCGTACGGCATACTATAGCGCGCAGTTTTTCATCATTTTTGAGGATTTGAAAAAAATTACGAAATGACAAAAACGATGGGTTATAGCCCATGTTTTTTTAAATTTTGAAAAAAAAAGTTAGCCTCGTTTCTCATCATTTTGGACCGTGGGCTATAGCCCATATCGTACGGCATACTATAGCGCGCCGTTTTTCATCATTTTTGAGGATTTGAAAAAAATGACGATGTAGCCCCCTCCGTGGATAGATACGTCACAAGGCGTTCTTTGTATGTACAGACATTTATTTAGCGTATGCTAAATGCCGTGAGAACTGAATAAAAACATAAAAGATATACATTCAGTACAATATTCTCATAGAGAACAATAATGAAGAACAAGACAGGTTACAAATAAACAAACACAAATGTAACAAATATACCTCATTGGCCGCATCCACTTTGGGGGGAATAAACGGGGGAAATCTTTCAGTATCAGTACATTGGCTTTGACTGATATCAAGGGCTGGAAAACAGCAAATCTACATGTGGCAGCAGCAATGCATTTTAGCTGTTGCACGCTGAAGCTCTCTCTCAGAATGAACTGTCTCTGCCCTGCTCTGCTAATTATGAGGATCCAAAACACCCTTGCTCAATCAGCAGATCAGGCTTCCACTGCTCAGAGGTTTAAGTGACCTTAGTCAATCAATCAAACATAAATTACCTCAAAACACATTGAAAACAAAGTAGAAACACATAGAAACATGAAATTGACATGAAACAAAAAACATTATGAACTTTAACTTATGTACTTTTATAAATGAACTTTTAATTCTGTAGGCAGCTTTTAATCTTGATGACAGCTACACTCCCACCGAAATCACCTGGATTTCTTTAATTAACTTTTACATTTTTATAATCATCCTTTTAATGTAGAGTGTCATGTAGTGTGCTATGAACACTAGTGTATGGAGTGCATGAGAGGTAGAGGTTGCTTAGTCTGCTTCGTCGGCTTCAAGCAGGGTAACCGTCTTATGGATAGGCCTCTCCAAGTAGATTGGCTTGTTGAGTCTCTTTCCTTGGCCATCCAGTGCTGAACTTCCAATCAGCAATTGCAGCTTCCTCACACATCCATCTTCACCAGGGTGCACATCCGTGACCTTGGCTAGTTTCCACTCATTTCGTGGTGCAGTGTCGTCTTTCACAATCACTATATCGTTGATCTTTGCATTTCTGCGGGTCTTGTGCCATTTCTGCCTCTGTTGCAGGTTCAACAGGTACTCTTTCTTCCACCTAGACCAAAACTCGTTGGCTAGATATTGCACTCTTCGCCATCTTTTGCGTAGATAAACGTCTTCCTTCACAAAGTCTCCTGGTGGAGGCAAGACTATTGAAGACTTCATCGTCAGGATGTGGTTAGGCGTAAGAGGCTGTGGCCCAGCCGGGTCACTGAGTAAGTGTGCTGTTAAAGGCCTGCTGTTGATGATTGCCATGACTTCGTACAGGTAAGTTCGCAAGGATGAACTGTCAAGTCTTTGTGGTGCCTTATCCAGGATGGATGTCAACACACTCCTTATTGTTCTGATTTGCCTTTCCCAGACTCCACCCATATGGCTCGCAGATGGAGGGTTCATGACAAACTCACAGCCTAGTTGCTTTAAGGATTCTTGATCCATGTTCTTCACAGCTTCCAGAAACTCACGTCTTGCACCAACAAAGTTAGTACCTTGGTCTGATTTCAGTTGACGGACGTTTCCACGTAGGGCAATGAAGGAACGGAGTGCATTAATAAATGCATCGGTCGTCATGTCATCAAGGAGTTCAATGTGCACAGCACGAGAGCAAAGACAGGTGAACAGCAGCCCGTAGCGCTTCAGCTCCTTCCTTCCATCCTTGACATGGAACGGCCCAAAGCAGTCCATACCACAATAGGTAAATGGAGGAGTTGCTTCCATTCGCTCACGGGGTAAATCCGCCATCTTTTGTTCCTCTGTACACCTCCTGAACTTCCTACACTTGACACACTTATAGATGTAGGAGGACACAGCTTGACTACATCCAAGGATCCAGATGCCGTTTGATCTCAACTCATTCATTGTTATGCCTCGTCCTTGGTGTTCCACCCTTTGATGGTAGTGGTCGATCAGTAACATTGATACGTGGCTGGTCTTCGGCAAGATGACTGGATGCTTGATGTGCGGATGCAAATCAGCATGTTCTAGTCGTCCTCCCACCCTGAGGATACCTTGTTCGTCCATGAAGGGATTCAGACGGTGCAGTCTGCAGGTCTTATCCGTGCCGATCTCCTTCTTGTGTTGAAGACTCTGGATTTCTTCAGAGAAGGTTGCTCTTTGGACAATACCTATGATGGTAAGTTCAGCATCCTTTCTCTCTTCGAGACTTGTGGCTTCATTGGTTCTTGACGTCAAACCTTTAAGCTCCTTAACACTACGCATGAGTCTTGCAATGGCTTTGACTAAACTTGTCCAGCTGGAGAACTTCAGGAAACGATCAGGCAGTGAAACGTCTGTTGCCAAGGTCTTATGTACGATGGTCTTACGAACTTCTGGGTCTTCAACTGCTATGTCTCCCACCTTAACATCTCTGCTGGGAAGCTCGTCACACCAGAGGAAATCTGGACCAGTAAACCAGTTGGAAGCAATGAGGTCCTTTGCCTTGAGGCCTCTTGACACGTGGTCTGCTGGATTTTCTTCAGAGCGTACATGTCTCCATTGACTTGGATTGGTACTTTCTTTGATTCGTGTAATGCGGTTTGCCACGAAAACATGAAATCGCCTGGCGTTATTGTTGACGTAACCCAGGACGACCTTTGAGTCGGTCCAGAAGAACTCCTGGACATCTTCTATATCCAACTCCTTTCTGAGCAGGTCGCTTGTACGAACAGCAACAACCGCTGCTGACAGCTCAAGTCGTGGGATTGTGGTGATCTTCGTAGGTGCCACTCTGGACTTGCCCATGACTAGAGAACAATGGATTTGGCCTGATGCACTGACTGCTCTTAGGTAAGTGCATTCTCCATACCCTGTGACACTTGCGTCGGAGAAGTGATGGAGTTCATACTTCTTGACTTCTTTGAAACTTGCTGGCAGGTAACATCGCTGTATCTTGACATCAGCTAAGTTCTGCAGGTCCAAGAGCCAGGACTCCCATTTTGGACGTAGTTCTTCAGAGAGTGGCTCATCCCATCCAATCTTGTCTCTGCACATCTGTTGCAGTATTTGCTTCCCAACTAGGATGAAGGGTGCTACAAAGCCAAGTGGATCAAAGATGGACGCTACTGTCGACAGTACTCCTCTTCTAGACAGCGGGTGTTCATTTACTACCACTCTGAACTGAAACTGGTCTGAAACAAGACACCATCGTACACCTAGGGCTCTTTCAAGCTGCGGCTCACCCAAGGCTAGATCTAGATGTCTTACTGTTTCAGCACATTCTTCTTTAGGGATGGAGGCAAGCACCTCCTGACTGTTGGAAATGAACTTGTGGATTCGCAGCTTGCCTGCGCTGCAGATCTGCCTTGCTTCACTGACCAACTGTATTGCTTCATCTGCAGTTGCCAGACTTATCAGACCGTCATCCACATAAAAGTTCCTTTCGATGAAAGCGATGGATGCTTCACTGAAGCGGCCTTGTCCTTGTGCAGCAACGTACTTGAGGCCATAGTTTGCACAGCCTGGCGACGAGGCTGCTCCGAACAGGTGCACTCTCATCCTATAGACCGATGGTTCTGATTGAAAGTCTCCATCATCCCACCAGAGAAATCTCAGATAGTCTTGGTCTTCTGCTCTTACGTGGAATTGATGGAACATGCGTTCAATATCGCACATTATTGCTACTGGACCCTTGCGGAACCTACAGAGGACACCTACTAGGGAATTTGTCAGTTCTGGTCCAGTGAGCAGATGATCATTCAACGACATGCCCTGGAACTTCGCAGAGCAGTCGAACACAACCCTTATCTTTCCGGGTTTCTGAGGGTGATAAACCCCATGGTGAGGGATGTACCAGACAGGACCTTTGTTCATTTCTTCAGCTGGAACCTTTTCAGCATCTCCACGCGTGATTGTTCCACTCATGAAGTCAATGTAGTCTTTATGGTACTGCTTGTCTTTCTCGAATCTCCTTTTCAGACACTTGAGGCGGTGATTTGCACACACTCTATTGTCTGGTAGACTTGGTCTGTCTTCCTTAAACGGCAACGGCATTTCACAGTGACCGTTTGCCTTGATCTTGATTCCATCTTCCATCGTTGCGATGAAGCGCAGATCCTCTTGGGAGAAATGAGCATCCTCTGCCGTTCTCTCATTGAAGTCTGATTCAAGCACCCGTATCACGTCTGGTGGAGTGACAACTTCTCTGACTTGTGTTCGGCAGATGTATCGGACTTCACTTGTTTGATTAGCATGCGAGTGAAGATTTGGTGTCACTTCTTTGACAACAATCCTGTGGCTGCTTCCAATTACATCGCCATAGTCGACACAGGGATTGACACAGCCGACTATACTCCAGCCGAGGTCTGTTCTTTGGGCAAAAGGCTCATTGTCTTTGCCTGACACCACTTCTCTGGGTAGCAGGGCATGGGAACAATTATAGCCAATAAGCAGACCAATGTCGCAATCGATTAATGGTGCGATCTCTTCAGCAAGGTACTCCAGGTGAGACCATGCTCTGGCAGTCTTGGGTGTAGGAATATGACCGAGATTGGCAGGAATGAACTCTCTTGTATAAGTGACTGGGAGAGGGATTTTCTTAGATGAGTAAAACCCCCTGACTTGTAGCCCAGTTAACTTCTGACTTGGAATGATCGTGTTCTTGGATGACAATGTAGACAGCTTTAGCTGCACCGGAACCTTCTGTGTGTCCAGAGTGTCAGCTTTCTCTTGCAAGATGAAGGTGGTATCACTTTGGTTGTCCAGAAGTGCATATACAAGAACTTCATTCTCTGGTCTACTTGTAGTGGATAACCACACTGGAACAACTGTGGAAGTGCAAGCGTTGCTCATATCCTGCACTACACGGTGTGATGTTGCTTCACTTGCTGTTTCATCTGTCTTGTCCTTTGACCTTTCTTTGTCCTTTGAGTGCTTCTCACTCTCCTTTTGTTTGTCATCCTTCTGTGGTTTCTTTCCGTCGTCTTTGGTACGGTCTTCGTGTAAACAGGTAGGGTGCTTCCTTTTACATGTGTCACAGACACTCTTGTTGTCACAATTTTTAGACTGGTGACCTGATTTCATGCATCCAAAGCATAATCTGTTGGTCTGCACGAACTTGACTCGTTCTGCGACTGACTTGGCCATGAACTTTCGACATGTGTGAATGCCATGGTTTGACTTCTCACAAAAGACACACCCTTTAGCATCTGGTTTCCCTTCAGATGTGCTTGTAGTTGCTAGTACCTTTGCACCAATACTTCGTGTCTTGGTGTCTTGGTGCTTTGGTGGTGTCTTTGACTTCTCGACATCACACGACTTCAGAGCATAAAGAGAGGTCACTGGATTACAGGCTATCTTGGCTTCCTTTGTGACAAACTTAACAAATTTCCCGAAACTAGGGAATTCCTGCCACTCTTCCAGATTCTCAATGACCTTTCTGTTCCAACTGGCTGTCAGCCAATCAGGAAGCTTGGTAAGTATTCGTTGGTTTTCAGCGCAGTCATTTAAGACTTCTAGGCCTTTAATCTGTGACATCGCTGATTGACAGCCTTGCAGGAAGTCTGCGAACTCTCTCAGTTCCACGCTGTCTCTGGGTCCTATCTTCGGCCATGCGGTAAGTTTATCTCTGAAGGCTTTGGCTATCACAAATGAGCTTCCATATCTCTCTTCAAGTATGTCCCATGCCGAATGATAGGCTGCTTCTGTGCCTAACAGGAAATAACCTTCTATGGCTTTCTTTGCCGGTCCGCCGACGTACTTGCGAAGATAGTATACTTTTTCATTTACTGGAATGTTCTTTCTGCCTATCAACGTTTGAAATGACATCTTCCAGTCTTTGTACCTTAGTGGGTCTCCACTGAAAACTGACGGCTCTGGTACAGGGAGTCGGCTTGCATTGATGGACTCGGCAATTGCTCTGGCGATTGCTGTAGCGCTATCCTCTTGCTGAGCACTAGCAGCAGGTTGGCTTGTGACTGCTTGTGTCATCTGCTGGGCATTAGTAGCAGGCTGGCCCCTTGTGGTTGCTTGGGTTATCATAGCCGATTGTGCTTGTGAGACATGTTGTGGTGATGCCACATATTGCACAGGCAGACGCTTTGACTTAAGTGTGGGTTTCAGTTTCATAGATTTGCTGTCTTCAAGCAACTCCGATATGTCGTCATCTGAGCCCACTTCTTGTTCATACACTTGTAGTCGTGCCTTTGCAGCATTCATCTTTTTGACTGCATCTAAGCGCTCTAATTGCCTGCGCTTCTCTTCTAAAGCACTTTGCCTTGCAGCATTTTCCACTTCTTGCTGTGCAAGCCTTTGCCTGTTCTCAGCTTCAAGGGTTTCAAGCTGTTGCTTCTCATAGTCCATTACATTTAGGACATCTAAAGTGGCTTGATTTGCAGCTAGATCCGCTGCAGCTTCTTGTTTCTTTGCAGCGGACAGGTTTGAGTGCCTTGATCTTGTGGTTGGTCTACTTGTAGACACTGAAAGTTGGCTGGCACTGAATGTGAACTTCGAGCTAGACTCACTCAAAGCATCTTGATTTCTGTTCTTAAAAGCACGCGTCAGGATCTCTGACACCGCTACACAAGTGTCGACACGACGGCGGGTCTGGCTTTCAGGGGTAATGTGTCGGCGTAAGTCAACATAAGCTTGTGTTACATCTTTCTCAGCACAGCTGACCTTGGTCACAACGCTTTCCAATATGTCATTGGATAGAGCTCCATTGAATGCTTTCTTAGCCTCCTTGGCAAGAGCTTTCCAATTTTCATAGGAAGTTGTGAAGTGATGCTGCATATTTCTTATTCTGTCATCTTCGAGGTTTTGACCCTTTTCAGTAAGCTTTCGGGTTCTCCGGCTTCTTCGCGGTTTATCTGCATCATCTTCACTCTCTTCTGACACATTGTCGGCCCCTTTTAGTACCTCAATTCCCGATTGTGTGTTAGTGTCTAAAGGTGCATTATCAGTACTGCTAGACTGGTGCACTAACGCATCAACTGTAATGGTAACGTTTAAATCTGTTTTACTGGCTTCGTGCTCAGACATCTTTAGAATTGTTTAAAAAATTGACTGTAAGCTATCCTAAATTAGTAGCCTGTAGCCTTTAAAGCTTAAACAAAACAAAAAACAACAGTTAAATTAACTGGCTTAACCTAAAATAATACTACGATTTTGGAATGTAACACTTGCAAATTAACTTGGATTTTAGTTTGACATAAATGTTTTAGAAAAACCTTAAATGTATCAAACACCCTTAATGAAATTGTTTCACTTGCAAATAATTACCATAAGTATTTTTAACCAAGTATATATTTTTAGACTGACTTAAGTATCATAAATTATGTATAATATACACATGAACTTTAAATTAAATTACCCAATGAAATGGATAACACTTGTTTTAACACTAGTAAACTTATATCACTCTTGGTTGCAATATAGTCACTTCAATTCTTTAGGAGTAAACCACTTAAGATTAAATCAGAAAATGTATAACACCAAAATATTTTCACCCTTAGACTTTAAGTGTCGTTTACACTTGAAACTTGCTTAAAATTAAATGACTGTAGTGAAATCAACAACAACTTGAACATAGAAAGACATGTGCAAAATACTAGAAATGTCCCTTTAAGCAATTTTATAGAGTCCCTTTAAAGCAGTGAGTAGGTTACTCCACTCAACATTTAACTTATTTTAAATGTGTTACTTCTTGTTGGCTTAACCACCCAAAGCTCTCGAACTCCACTTGCTGGGAACCCAAAGTAGTCACAGTCTTATCTGTTGCTGGAAGTCACTGCAGGTGAACCATGGAAACTTGCTTGCAGCACGGTCGACGGTAGGCACAGACAGGCCCCTTCACCTCGTGTCGAGCAGGCTGAGTTCTCACTGTAGCCCCCTCCGTGGATAGATACGTCACAAGGCGTTCTTTGTATGTACAGACATTTATTTAGCGTATGCTAAATGCCGTGAGAACTGAATAAAAACATAAAAGATATACATTCAGTACAATATTCTCATAGAGAACAATAATGAAGAACAAGACAGGTTACAAATAAACAAACACAAATGTAACAAATATACCTCATTGGCCGCATCCACTTTGGGGGGAATAAACGGGGGAAATCTTTCAGTATCAGTACATTGGCTTTGACTGATATCAAGGGCTGGAAAACAGCAAATCTACATGTGGCAGCAGCAATGCATTTTAGCTGTTGCACGCTGAAGCTCTCTCTCAGAATGAACTGTCTCTGCCCTGCTTTGCTAATTATGAGGATCCAAAACACCCTTGCTCAATCAGCAGATCAGGCTTCCACTGCTCAGAGGTTTAAGTGACCTTAGTCAATCAATCAAACATAAATTACCTCAAAACACATTGAAAACAAAGTAGAAACACATAGAAACATGAAATTGACATGAAACAAAAAACATTATGAACTTTAACTTATGTACTTTTATAAATGAACTTTTAATTCTGTAGGCAGCTTTTAATCTTGATGACAGCTACAGACGAAATGACAAAAACGATGGGTTATAGCCCATGTTTTTTGAAATTTTGAAAAAAAAGTTAGCCTCGTTTCTCATCATTTTGGACCGTGGGCTATAGCCCATATCGTACGGCATACTATAGCGCGCAGTTTTTCATCATTTTTGAGGATTTGAAAAAAATGACGAAATGACAAAAACGATGGGTTATAGCCCATGTTTTTTGAAATTTTGAAAAAAAAAGTTAGCCTCGTTTCTCATCATTTTGGACCGTGGGCTATAGCCCATATCGTACGGCATACTATAGCGCGCAGTTTTTCATCATTTTTGAGGATTTGAAAAAAATTACGAAATGACAAAAACGATGGGTTATAGCCCATGTTTTTTTTAATTTTGAAAAAAAAAGTTAGCCTCGTTTCTCATCATTTTGGACCGTGGGCTATAGCCCATATCGTACGGCATACTATAGCGCGCAGTTTTTCATCATTTTTGAGGATTTGAAAAAAATGATGAAATGACAAAAACGATGGGTTATAGCCCTTGTTTTTTTAAATTTTGAAAAAAAAAGTTAGCCTCGTTTCTCATCATTTTGGACCGTGGGCTATAGCCCATATCGTACGGCATACTATAGCGCGCAGTTTTTCATCATTTTTGAGGATTTGAAAAAAATGACGAAATGACAAAAACGATGGGTTATAGCCCATGTTTTTTGAAATTTTGAAAAAAAAAGTTAGCCTCGTTTCTCATCATTTTGGACCGTGGGCTATAGCCCATATCGTACGGCATACTATAGCGCGCAGTTTTTCATCATTTTTGAGGATTTGAAAAAAATGACGAAATGACAAAAACGATGGGTTATAGCCCATGTTTTTTGAAATTTTGAAAAAAAAAGTTAGCCTCGTTTCTCATCATTTTGGACCGTGGGCTATAGCCCATATCGTACGGCATACTATAGCGCGCAGTTTTTCATCATTTTTGAGGATTTGAAAAAAATGACGAAATGACAAAAACGATGGGTTATAGCCCATGTTTTTTGAAATTTTGAAAAAAAAAGTTAGCCTCGTTTCTCATCATTTTGGACCGTGGGCTATAGCCCATATCGTACGGCATACTATAGCGCGCAGTTTTTCATCATTTTTGAGGATTTGAAAAAAATGACGAAATGACAAAAACGATGGGTTATAGCCCATGTTTTTTGAAATTTTGAAAAAAAAAGTTAGCCTCGTTTCTCATCATTTTGGACCGTGGGCTATAGCCCATATCGTACGGCATACTATAGCGCGCAGTTTTTCATCATTTTTGAGGATTTGAAAAAAATGACGAAATGACAAAAACGATGGGTTATAGCCCATGTTTTTTTATATTTTGGAAAAAAAAGTTAGCCTCGTTTCTCATCATTTTGGACCGTGGGCTATAGCCCATATCGTACGGCATACTATAGCGCGCAGTTTTTCATAATTTTTGAGGATTTGAAAAAAATGACGAAATGACAAAAACGATGGGTTATAGCCCATGTTTTTTTTTATTTTGAAAAAAAAAGTTAGCCTCGTTTCTCATCATTTTGGACAGTGGGCTATAGCCCATATCGTACGGCATACTATAGCGCGCAGTTTTTCATCATTTTTGAGGATTTGAAAAAAATGACGAAATGACAAAAACGATGGGTTATAGCCCATGTTTTTTTAAATTTTGGAAAAAAAAGTTAGCCTCGTTTCTCATCATTTTGGACCGTGGGCTATAGCCCATATCGTACGGCATACTATAGCGCGCAGTTTTTCATCATTTTTGAGGATTTGAAAAAAATGACGAAATGACAAAAACGATGGGTTATAGCCCATGTTTTTTTAAATTTTGAAAAAAAAGGTTAGCCTCGTTTCTCATCATTTTGGACCGTGGGCTATAGCCCATATCGTACGGCATACTATAGCGCGCAGTTTTTCATCATTTTTGAGGATTTGAAAAAAATGACGAAATGACAAAAACGATGGGTTATAGCCCATGTTTTTTTAAATTTTGAAAAAAAAAGTTAGCCTCGTTTCTCATCATTTTGGACCGTGGGCTATAGCCCATATCGTACGGCATACTATAGCGCGCAGTTTTTCATCATTTTTGAGGATTTGAAAAAAATGACGAAATGACAAAAACGATGGGTTATAGCCCATGTTTTTTGAAATTTTGAAAAAAAAAGTTAGCCTCGTTTCTCATCATTTTGGACCGTGGGCTATAGCCCATATCGTACGGCATACTATAGCGCGCAGTTTTTCATCATTTTTGAGGATTTGAAAAAAATGACGAAATGACAAAAACGATGGGTTATAGCCCATGTTTTTTTAAATTTTGGAAAAAAAAGTTAGCCTCGTTTCTCATCATTTTGGACCGTGGGCTATAGCCCATATCGTACGGCATACTATAGCGCGCAGTTTTTCATCATTTTTGAGGATTTGAAAAAAATGACGAAATGACAAAAACGATGGGTTATAGCCCATGTTTTTTTAAATTTTGGAAAAAAAAGTTAGCCTCGTTTCTCATCCTTTTGGACCGTGGGCTATAGCCCATATCGTACGGCATACTATAGCGCGCAGTTTTTCATCATTTTTGAGGATTTGAAAAAAATGACGAAATGACAAAAACGATGGGTTATAGGCCATGTTTTTTTTTATTTTGAAAAAAAAAGTTAGCCTCGTTTCTCATCATTTTGGACAGTGGGCTATAGCCCATATCGTACGGCATACTATAGCGCGCAGTTTTTCATCATTTTTGAGGATTTGAAAAAAATGACGAAATGACAAAAACGATGGGTTATAGCCCATGTTTTTTGAAATTTTGAAAAAAAAAGTTAGCCTCGTTTCTCATCATTTTGGACCGTGGGCTATAGCCCATATCGTACGGCATACTATAGCGCGCAGTTTTTCATCATTTTTGAGGATTTGAAAAAAATGACGAAATGACAAAAACGATGGGTTATAGCCCATGTTTTTTGAAATTTTGAAAAAAAAAGTTAGCCTCGTTTCTCATCATTTTGGACCGTGGGCTATAGCCCATATCGTACGGCATACTATAGCGCGCAGTTTTTCATCATTTTTGAGGATTTGAAAAAAATGACGAAATGACAAAAACGATGGGTTATAGCCCATGTTTTTTTATATTTTGGAAAAAAAAGTTAGCCTCGTTTCTCATCATTTTGGACCGTGGGCTATAGCCCATATCGTACGGCATACTATAGCGCGCAGTTTTTCATAATTTTTGAGGATTTGAAAAAAATGACGAAATGACAAAAACGATGGGTTATAGCCCATGTTTTTTTTTATTTTGAAAAAAAAAGTTAGCCTCGTTTCTCATCATTTTGGACAGTGGGCTATAGCCCATATCGTACGGCATACTATAGCGCGCAGTTTTTCATCATTTTTGAGGATTTGAAAAAAATGACGAAATGACAAAAACGATGGGTTATAGCCCATGTTTTTTTAAATTTTGGAAAAAAAAGTTAGCCTCGTTTCTCATCATTTTGGACCGTGGGCTATAGCCCATATCGTACGGCATACTATAGCGCGCAGTTTTTCATCATTTTTGAGGATTTGAAAAAAATGACGAAATGACAAAAACGATGGGTTATAGCCCATGTTTTTTTAAATTTTGAAAAAAAAGGTTAGCCTCGTTTCTCATCATTTTGGACCGTGGGCTATAGCCCATATCGTACGGCATACTATAGCGCGCAGTTTTTCATCATTTTTGAGGATTTGAAAAAAAAGACGAAATGACAAAAACGATGGGTTATAGCCCATGTTTTTTTAAATTTTGAAAAAAAAAGTTAGCCTCGTTTCTCATCATTTTGGACCGTGGGCTATAGCCCATATCGTACGGCATACTATAGCGCGCAGTTTTTCATCATTTTTGAGGATTTGAAAAAAATGACAAAATGACAAAAACGATGGGTTATAGCCCATGTTTTTTGAAATTTTGAAAAAAAAAGTTAGCCTCGTTTCTCATCATTTTGGACCGTGGGCTATAGCCCATATCGTACGGCATACTATAGCGCGCAGTTTTTCATCATTTTTGAGGATTTGAAAAAAATGACGAAATGACAAAAACGATGGGTTATAGCCCATGTTTTTTTAAATTTTGGAAAAAAAAGTTAGCCTCGTTTCTCATCATTTTGGACCGTGGGCTATAGCCCATATCGTACGGCATACTATAGCGCGCAGTTTTTCATCATTTTTGAGGATTTGAAAAAAATGACGAAATGACAAAAACGATGGGTTATAGCCCATGTTTTTTTAAATTTTGGAAAAAAAAGTTAGCCTCGTTTCTCATCCTTTTGGACCGTGGGCTATAGCCCATATCGTACGGCATACTATAGCGCGCAGTTTTTCATCATTTTTGAGGATTTGAAAAAAATGACGAAATGACAAAAACGATGGGTTATAGCCCATGTTTTTTTTTATTTTGAAAAAAAAAGTTAGCCTCGTTTCTCATCATTTTGGACAGTGGGCTATAGCCCATATCGTACGGCATACTATAGCGCGCAGTTTTTCATCATTTTTGAGGATTTGAAAAAAATGACGAAATGACAAAAACGATGGGTTATAGCCCATGTTTTTTTAAATTTTGAAAAAAAAAGTTAGCCTCGTTTCTCATCATTTTGGACCGTGGGCTATAGCCCATATCGTACGGCATACTATAGCGCGCAGTTTTTCATCATTTTTGAGGATTTGAAAAAAATGACGAAATGACAAAAACGATGGGTTATAGCCCATGTTTTTTTTAATTTTGGAAAAAAAAGTTAGCCTCGTTTCTCATAATTTTGGACCGTGGGCTATAGCCCATATCGTACGGCATACTATAGCGCGCAGTTTTTCATCATTTTTGAGGATTTGAAAAAAATGACGAAATGACAAAAACGATGGGTTATAGCCCATGTTTTTTTAAATTTTGAAAAAAAAAGTTAGCCTCGTTTCTCATCATTTTGGACCGTGGGCTATAGCCCATATCGTACGGCATACTATAGCGCGCAGTTTTTCATCATTTTTGAGGATTTGAAAAAAATGACGAAATGACAAAAACGATGGGTTATAGCCCATGTTTTTTGAAATTTTGGAAAAAAAAGTTAGCCTCGTTTCTCATCATTTTGGACCGTGGGCTATAGCCCATATCGTACGGCATACTATAGCGCGCAGTTTTTCATCATTTTTGAGGATTTAAAAAAAATGACGAAATGACAAAAACGATGGGTTATAGCCCATGTTTTTTTAAATTTTGAAAAAAAAAGTTAGCCTCGTTTCTCATCATTTTGGACCGTGGGCTATAGCCCATATCATACGGCATACTATAGCTCGCAGTTTTTCATCATTTTTGAGGATTTGAAAAAAATGACGAAATGACAAAAACGATGGGTTATAGCCCATGTTTTTTGAAATTTTGAAAAAAAAAGTTAGCCTCGTTTCTCATCATTTTGGACCGTGGGCTATAGCCCATATCGTACGGCATACTATAGCGCGCAGTTTTTCATCATTTTTGAGGATTTGAAAAAAATGACGAAATGACAAAAACGATGGGTTATAGCCCATGTTTTTTGAAATTTTGAAAAAAAAAGTTAGCCTCGTTTCTCATCATTTTGGACCGTGGGCTATAGCCCATATCGTACGGCATACTATAGCGCGCAGTTTTCATCATTTTTGAGAATTTGAAAAAAATGACGAAATGACAAAAACGATGGGTTATAGCCAATGTTTTTTGAAATTTTGGAAAAAAAAGTTAGCCTCGTTTCTCATAATTTTGGACCGTGGGCTATAGCCCATATCGTACGGCATACTATAGCGCGCAGTTTTTCATCATTTTTGAGGATTTGAAAAAAATGACGAAATGACAAAAACGATGGGTTATAGCCCATGTTTTTTGAAATTTTGAAAAAAAAAGTTAGCCTCGTTTCTCATCATTTTGGACCGTGGGCTATAGCCCATATCGTACGGCATACTATAGCGCGCAGTTTTCATCATTTTTGAGAATTTGAAAAAAATGACGAAATGACAAAAACGATGGGTTATAGCCAATGTTTTTTGAAATTTTTGAAAAAAAAGTTAGCCTCGTTTCTCATAATTTTGGACCGTGGGCTATAGCCCATATCGTACGGCATACTATAGCGCGCAGTTTTTCATCATTTTTGAGGATTTGAAAAAAATGACGAAATGACAAAAACGATGGGTTATAGCCCATGTTTTTTTTAATTTTGAAAAAAAAAGTTAGCCTCGTTTCTCATCATTTTGGACCGTGGGCTATAGCCCATATCGTACGGCATACTATAGCGCGCAGTTTTTCATCATTTTTGAGGATTTGAAAAAAATGACGAAATGACAAAAACGATGGGTTATAGCCCATGTTTTTTGAAATTTTGGAAAAAAAAGTTAGCCTCGTTTCTCATCATTTTGGACCGTGGGCTATAGCCCATATCGTACGGCATACTATAGCGCGCAGTTTTTCATCATTTTTGAGGATTTAAAAAAAATGACGAAATGACAAAAACGATGGGTTATAGCCCATGTTTTTTTAAATTTTGAAAAAAAAAGTTAGCCTCGTTTCTCATCATTTTGGACCGTGGGCTATAGCCCATATCGTACGGCATACTATAGCGCGCAGTTTTTCATCATTTTTGAGGATTTGAAAAAAATGACGAAATGACAAAAACGATGGGTTATAGCCCATGTTTTTTGAAATTTTGAAAAAAAAAGTTAGCCTCGTTTCTCATCATTTTGGACCGTGGGCTATAGCCCATATCGTACGGCATACTATAGCGCGCAGTTTTCATCATTTTTGAGAATTTGAAAAAAATGACGAAATGACAAAAACGATGGGTTATAGCCAATGTTTTTTGAAATTTTGGAAAAAAAAGTTAGTCTCGTTTCTCATCATTTTGGACCGTGGGCTATAGCCCATATCGTACGGCATACTATAGCGCGCAGTTTTTCATCATTTTTGAGGATTTTAAAAAAATGACGAAATGACAAAAACGATGGGTTATAGCCCATGTTTTTTTTAATTTTGGAAAAAAAAGTTAGCCTCGTTTCTCATCATTTTGGACCGTGGGCTATAGCCCATATCGTACGGCATACTATAGCGCGCAGTTTTTCATCATTTTTGAGGATTTGAAAAAAATGACGAAATTACAAAAACGATGGGTTATAGCCCATGTTTTTTTAAATTTTGAAAAAAAAAGTTAGCCTCGTTTCTCATCATTTTGGACCGTGGGCTATAGCCCATATCGTACGGCATACTATAGCGCGCAGTTTTTCATCATTTTTGAGGATTTGAAAAAAATGACGAAATGACAAAAACGATGGGTTATAGCCCATGTTTTTTGAAATTTTGGAAAAAAAAGTTAGCCTCGTTTCTCATCATTTTGGACCGTGGGCTATAGCCCATATCGTACGGCATACTATAGCGCGCAGTTTTTCATCATTTTTGAGGATTTGAAAAAAATGACGAAATGACAAAAACGATGGGTTATAGCCCATGTTTTTTGAAATTTTGGAAAAAAAAGTTAGCCTCGTTTCTCATCATTTTGGACCGTGGGCTATAGCCCATATCGTACGGCATACTATAGCGCGCAGTTTTTCATCATTTTTGAGGATTTGAAAAAAATGACGAAATGACAAAAACGATGGGTTATAGCCCATGTTTTTTTAAATTTTGAAAAAAAAAGTTAGCCTCGTTTCTCATCATTTTGGACCGTGGGCTATAGCCCATATCGTACGGCATGCTATAGCGCGCAGTTTTTCATCATTTTTGAGGATTTGAAAAAAATGACGAAATGACAAAAACGATGGGTTATAGCCCATGTTTTTTTAAATTTTGAAAAAAAAAGTTAGCCTCGTTTCTCATCATTTTGGACCGTGGGCTATAGCCCATATCGTACGGCATGCTATAGCGCGCAGTTTTTCATCATTTTTGAGGATTTGAAAAAAATGACGAAATGACAAAAACGATGGGTTATAGCCCATGTTTTTTGAAATTTTGGAAAAAAAAGTTAGCCTCGTTTCTCATCATTTTGGACCGTGGGCTATAGCCCATATCGTACGGCATACTATAGCGCGCAGTTTTTCATCATTTTTGAGGATTTGAAAAAAATGACGAAATGACAAAAACGATGGGTTATAGCCCATGTTTTTTTAAATTTTGGAAAAAAAAGTTAGCCTCGTTTCTCATCCTTTTGGACCGTGGGCTATAGCCCATATCGTACGGCATACTATAGCGCGCAGTTTTTCATCATTTTTGAGGATTTGAAAAAAATGACGAAATGACAAAAACGATGGGTTATAGCCCATGTTTTTTTTAATTTTGAAAAAAAAAGTTAGCCTCGTTTCTCATCATTTTGGACCGTGGGCTATAGCCCATATCGTACGGCATACTATAGCGCGCAGTTTTTCATCATTTTTGAGGATTTGAAAAAAATGACGAAATGACAAAAACGATGGGTTATAGCCCATGTTTTTTTAAATTTTGAAAAAAAAAGTTAGCCTTGTTTCTCATCATTTTGGACCGGGGGCTATAGCCCATATCGTACGGCATACTATAGCGCGCAGTTTTTCATCATTTTTGAGGATTTGAAAAAAATGACGAAATGACAAAAACGATGGGTTATAGCCCATGTTTTTTTTAATTTTGGAAAAAAAAGTTAGCCTCGTTTCTCATCATTTTGGACCGTGGGCTATAGCCCATATCGTACGGCATACTATAGCGCGCAGTTTTTCATCATTTTTGAGGATTTGAAAAAAATGACGAAATGACAAAAACGATGGGTTATAGCCCATGTTTTTTTAAATTTTGAAAAAAAAGGTTAGCCTCGTTTCTCATCATTTTGGACCGTGGGCTATAGCCCATATCGTACGGCATACTATAGCGCACAGTTTTTCATCATTTTTGAGGATTTGAAAAAAATGACGAAATGACAAAAACGATGGGTTATAGCCCATGTTTTTTTTTATTTTGAAAAAAAAAGTTAGCCTCGTTTCTCATCATTTTGGACCGTGGGCTATAGCCCATATCGTACGGCATACTATAGCGCGCAGTTTTTCATCATTTTTGAGGATTTGAAAAAAATGACGAAATGACAAAAACGATGGGTTATAGCCCATGTTTTTTGAAATTTTGAAAAAAAAAGTTAGCCTCGTTTCTCATCATTTTGGACCGTGGGCTATAGCCCATATCGTACGGCATACTATAGCGCGCAGTTTTTCATCATTTTTGAGGATTTGAAAAAAATGACGAAATGACAAAAACGATGGGTTATAGCCCATGTTTTTTTTAATTTTGGAAAAAAAAGTTAGCCTCGTTTCTCATCATTTTGGACCGTGGGCTATAGCCCATATCGTACGGCATACTATAGCGCGCAGTTTTTCATCATTTTTGAGGATTTGAAAAAAATGACGAAATGACAAAAACGATGGGTTATAGCCCATGTTTTTTTTAATTTTGAAAAAAAAAGTTAGCCTCGTTTCTCATCCTTTTGGACCGTGGGCTATAGCCCATATCGTACGGCATACTATAGCGCGCAGTTTTTCATCATTTTTGAGGATTTGAAAAAAATGACGAAATGACAAAAACGATGGGTTATAGCCCATGTTTTTTTTAATTTTGAAAAAAAAAGTTAGCCTCGTTTCTCATCATTTTGGACCGTGGGCTATAGCCCATATCGTACGGCATACTATCGCGCGCATTTTTTCATCATTTTTGAGGATTTGAAAAAAATGACGAAATGACAAAAACGATGGGTTATAGCCCATGTTTTTTTAAATTTTGAAAAAAAAAGTTAGCCTCGTTTCTCATCATTTTGGACCGTGGGCTATAGCCCATATCGTACGGCATGCTATAGCGCGCAGTTTTTCATCATTTTTGAGGATTTGAAAAAAATGACGAAATGACAAAAACGATGGGTTATAGCCCATGTTTTTTTTAATTTTGGAAAAAAAAGTTAGCCTCGTTTCTCATCATTTTGGACCGTGGGCTATAGCCCATATCGTACGGCATACTATAGCGCGCAGTTTTTCATCATTTTTGAGGATTTGAAAAAAATGACGAAATGACAAAAACGATGGGTTATAGCCCATGTTTTTTTAAATTTTGAAAAAAAAAGTTAGCCTCGTTTCTCATCATTTTGGACCGTGGGCTATAGCCCATATCGTACGGCATACTATAGCGCGCAGTTTTTCATCATTTTTGAGGATTTGAAAAAAATGACGAAATGACAAAAACGATGGGTTATAGCCCATGTTTGTTTTTATTTTGAAAAAAAAAGTTAGCCTCGTTTCTCATCATTTTGGACCGTGGGCTATAGCCCATATCGTACGGCATACTATAGCGCGCAGTTTTTCATCATTTTTGAGGATTTGAAAAAAATGACGAAATGACAAAAACGATGGGTTATAGCCCATGTTTTTTTAAATTTTGAAAAAAAAAATTTGCCTCGTTTCTCATCATTTTGGACCGTGGGCTATAGCCCATATCGTACGGCATACTATAGCGCGCAGTTTTTCATCATTTTTGAGGATTTGAAAAAAATGACGAAATGACAAAAACGATGGGTTATAGCCCATGTTTTTTGAAATTTTGAAAAAAAAAGTTAGCCTCGTTTCTCATCATTTTGGACCGTGGGCTATAGCCCATATCGTACGGCATACTATAGCGCGCAGTTTTTGATCATTTTTGAGGATTTAAAAAAAATGACGAAATGACAAAAACGATGGGTTATAGCCAATGTTTTTTGAAATTTTGGAAAAAAAAGTTAGTCTCGTTTCTCATCATTTTGGACCGTGGGCTATAGCCCATATCGTACGGCATACTATAGCGCGCAGTTTTTGATCATTTTTGAGGATTTAAAAAAAATGACGAAATGACAAAAACGATGGGTTATAGCCCAGGTTTTTTTAAATTTTGGAAAAAAAAGTTAGCCTCGTTTCTCATCATTTTGGACCGTGGGCTATAGCCCATATCGTACGGCATACTATAGCGCGCAGTTTTTCATCATTTTTGAGGATTTGAAAAAAATGACGAAATGACAAAAACGATGGGTTATAGCCCATGTTTTTTGAAATTTTGGAAAAAAAAGTTAGCCTCGTTTCTCATCATTTTGGACCGTGGGCTATAGCCCATATCGTACGGCATACTATAGCGCGCAGTTTTTCATCATTTTTGAGGATTTGAAAAAAATGACGAAATGACAAAAACGATGGGTTATAGCCCATGTTTTTTTTAATTTTGGAAAAAAAAGTTAGCCTCGTTTCTCATCATTTTGGACCGTGGGCTATAGCCCATATCGTACGGCATACTATAGCGCGCAGTTTTTCATCATTTTTGAGGATTTGAAAAAAATGACGAAATGACAAAAACGATGGGTTATAGCCCATGTTTTTTTAAATTTTGAAAAAAAAAGTTAGCCTCGTTTCTCATCATTTTGGACCGTGGGCTATAGCCCATATGGTACGGCATACTATAGCGCGCAGTTTTTCATCATTTTTGAGGATTTGAAAAAAATGACGAAATGACAAAAACGATGGGTTATAGCCCATGTTTTTTTAAATTTTGGAAAGAAAAGTTAGCCTCGTTTCTCATCCTTTTGGACCGTGGGCTATAGCCCATATCGTACGGCATACTATAGCGCGCAGTTTTTTTATCATTTTTGAGGATTTGAAAAAAATGACGAAATGACAAAAACGATGGGTTATAGCCCATGTTTTTTTTAATTTTGAAAAAAAAAGTTAGCCTCGTTTCTCATCATTTTGGACCGTGGGCTATAGCCCATATCGTACGGCATACTATAGCGCGCAGTTTTTCATCATTTTTGAGGATTTGAAAAAAATGACAAAAACGATGGGTTATAGCCCATGTTTTTTTAAATTTTGAAAAAAAAAGTTAGCCTCGTTTCTCATCATTTTGGACCGGGGGCTATAGCCCATATCGTACGGCATACTATAGCGCGCAGTTTTTCATCATTTTTGAGGATTTGAAAAAAATTACGAAATGACAAAAACGATGGGTTATAGCCCATGTTTTTTGAAATTTTGGAAAAAAAAGTTAGCCTCGTTTCTCATCATTTTGGACCGTGGGCTATAGCCCATATCGTACGGCATACTATAGCGCGCAGTTTTTCATCATTTTTGAGGATTTGAAAAAAATGACGAAATGACAAAAACGATGGGTTATAGCCCATGTTTTTTTTAATTTTGGAAAAAAAAGTTAGCCTCGTTTCTCATCATTTTGGACCGTGGGCTATAGCCCATATCGTACGGCATACTATAGCGCGCAGTTTTTCATCATTTTTGAGGATTTGAAAAAAATGACGAAATGACAAAAACGATGGGTTATAGCCCATGTTTTTTGAAATTTTGGAAAAAAAAGTTAGCCTCGTTTCTCATCATTTTGGACCGTGGGCTATAGCCCATATCGTACGGCATACTATAGCGCGCAGTTTTTCATCATTTTTGAGGATTTGAAAAAAATGACGAAATGACAAAAACGATGGGTTATAGCCCATGTTTTTTTTAATTTTGGAAAAAAAAGTTAGCCTCGTTTCTCATCATTTTGGACTGTGGGCTATAGCCCATATCGTACGGCATACTATAGCGCGCAGTTTTTCATCATTTTTGAGGATTTGAAAAAAATGACGAAATGACAAAAACGATGGGTTATAGCCCATGTTTTTTTAAATTTTGAAAAAAAAAGTTAGCCTCGTTTCTCATCATTTTGGACCGTGGGCTATAGCCCATATGGTACGGCATACTATAGCGCGCAGTTTTTCATCATTTTTGAGGATTTGAAAAAAATGACGAAATGACAAAAACGATGGGTTATAGCCCATGTTTTTTTAAATTTTGGAAAGAAAAGTTAGCCTCGTTTCTCATCCTTTTGGACCGTGGGCTATAGCCCATATCGTACGGCATACTATAGCGCGCAGTTTTTTATCATTTTTGAGGATTTGAAAAAAATGACGAAATGACAAAAACGATGGGTTATAGCCCATGTTTTTTTTAATTTTGAAAAAAAAAAGTTAGCCTCGTTTCTCATCATTTTGGACCGTGGGCTATAGCCCATATCGTACGGCATACTATAGCGCGCAGTTTTTCATCATTTTTGAGGATTTGAAAAAAATGACGAAATGACAAAAACGATGGGTTATAGCCCATGTTTTTTTAAATTTTGAAAAAAAAAGTTAGCCTCGTTTCTCATCATTTTGGACCGGGGGCTATAGCCCATATCGTACGGCATACTATAGCGCGCAGTTTTTCATCATTTTTGAGGATTTGAAAAAAATTACGAAATGACAAAAACGATGGGTTATAGCCCATGTTTTTTTTAATTTTGGAAAAAAAAGTTAGGCTCGTTTCTCATCATTTTGGACCGTGGGCTATAGCCCATATCGTACGGCATACTATAGCGCGCAGTTTTTCATCATTTTTGAGGATTTGAAAAAAATGACGAAATGACAAAAACGATGGGTTATAGCCCATGTTTTTTTAAATTTTGAAAAAAAAGGTTAGCCTCGTTTCTCATCATTTTGGACCGTGGGCTATAGCCCATATCGTACGGCATACTAATAGCGCGCAGTTTTCATCATTTTTGAGAATTTGAAAAAAATGACGAAATGACAAAAACGATGGGTTATAGCCAATGTTTTTTGAAATTTTGGAAAAAAAAGTTAGTCTCGTTTCTCATCATTTTGGACCGTGGGCTATAGCCCATATCGTACGGCATACTATAGCGCGCAGTTTTTGATCTTTTTGAGGATTTAAAAAAAATGACGAAATGACAAAAACGATGGGTTATAGCCCATGTTTTTTTAAATTTTGGAAAAAAAAGTTAGCCTCGTTTCTCATCATTTTGGACCGTGGGCTATAGCCCATATCGTACGGCATACTATAGCGCGCAGTTTTTCATCATTTTTGAGGATTTGAAAAAAATGACGAAATGACAAAAACGATGGGTTATAGCCCATGTTTTTTTAAATTTTGAAAAAAAAAGTTAGCCTCGTTTCTCATCATTTTGGACCGGGGGCTATAGCCCATATCGTACGGCATACTATAGCGCGCAGTTTTTCATCATTTTTGAGGATTTGAAAAAAATTACGAAATGACAAAAACGATGGGTTATAGCCCATGTTTTTTTTAATTTTGGAAAAAAAAGTTAGGCTCGTTTCTCATCATTTTGGACCGTGGGCTATAGCCCATATCGTACGGCATACTATAGCGCGCAGTTTTTCATCATTTTTGAGGATTTGAAAAAAATGACGAAATGACAAAAACGATGGGTTATAGCCCATGTTTTTTTAAATTTTGAAAAAAAAGGTTAGCCTCGTTTCTCATCATTTTGGACCGTGGGCTATAGCCCATATCGTACGGCATACTAATAGCGCGCAGTTTTCATCATTTTTGAGAATTTGAAAAAAATGACGAAATGACAAAAACGATGGGTTATAGCCAATGTTTTTTGAAATTTTGGAAAAAAAAGTTAGTCTCGTTTCTCATCATTTTGGACCGTGGGCTATAGCCCATATCGTACGGCATACTATAGCGCGCAGTTTTTGATCATTTTTGAGGATTTAAAAAAAATGACGAAATGACAAAAACGATGGGTTATAGCCCATGTTTTTTTAAATTTTGGAAAAAAAAGTTAGCCTCGTTTCTCATCATTTTGGACCGTGGGCTATAGCCCATATCGTACGGCATACTATAGCGCGCAGTTTTTCATCATTTTTGAGGATTTGAAAAAAATGACGAAATGACAAAAACGATGGGTTATAGCCCATGTTTTTTGAAATTTTGGAAAAAAAAGTTAGCCTCGTTTCTCATCATTTTGGACCGTGGGCTATAGCCCATATCGTACGGCATACTATAGCGCGCAGTTTTTCATCATTTTTGAGGATTTGAAAAAAATGACGAAATGACAAAAACGATGGGTTATAGCCCATGTTTTTTTAAATTTTGGAAAAAAAAGTTAGCCTCGTTTCTCATCATTTTGGACCGTGGGCTATAGCCCATATCGTACGGCATACTATAGCGCGCAGTTTTTCATCATTTTTGAGGATTTGAAAAAAATGACGAAATGACAAAAACGATGGGTTATAGCCCATGTTTTTTTAAATTTTGAAAAAAAAGGTTAGCCTCGTTTCTCATCATTTTGGACCGTGGGCTATAGCCCATATCGTACGGCATACTAATAGCGCGCAGTTTTCATCATTTTTGAGAATTTGAAAAAAATGACGAAATGACAAAAACGATGGGTTATAGCCAATGTTTTTTGAAATTTTGGAAAAAAAAGTTAGTCTCGTTTCTCATCATTTTGGACCGTGGGCTATAGCCCATATCGTACGGCATACTATAGCGCGCAGTTTTTGATCATTTTTGAGGATTTAAAAAAAATGACGAAATGACAAAAACGATGGGTTATAGCCCATGTTTTTTTAAATTTTGGAAAAAAAAGTTAGCCTCGTTTCTCATCATTTTGGACCGTGGGCTATAGCCCATATCGTACGGCATACTATAGCGCGCAGTTTTTCATCATTTTTGAGGATTTGAAAAAAATGACGAAATGACAAAAACGATGGGTTATAGCCCATGTTTTTTGAAATTTTGGAAAAAAAAGTTAGCCTCGTTTCTCATCATTTTGGACCGTGGGCTATAGCCCATATCGTACGGCATACTATAGCGCGCAGTTTTTCATCATTTTTGAGGATTTGAAAAAAATGACGAAATGACAAAAACGATGGGTTATAGCCCATGTTTTTTTAAATTTTGGAAAAAAAAGTTAGCCTCGTTTCTCATCATTTTGGACCGTGGGCTATAGCCCATATCGTACGGCATACTATAGCGCGCAGTTTTTCATCATTTTTGAGGATTTGAAAAAAATGACGAAATGACAAAAACGATGGGTTATAGCCCATGTTTTTTTAAATTTTGAAAAAAAAAGTTAGCCTCGTTTCTCATCATTTTGGACCGTGGGCTATAGCCCATATGGTACGGCATACTATAGCGCGCAGTTTTTCATCATTTTTGAGGATTTGAAAAAAATTACGAAATGACAAAAACGATGGGTTATAGCCCATGTTTTTTTAAATTTTGGAAAGAAAAGTTAGCCTCGTTTCTCATCCTTTTGGACCGTGGGCTATAGCCCATATCGTATGGCATACTATAGCGCGCAGTTTTTTATCATTTTTGAGGATTTGAAAAAAATGACGAAATGACAAAAACGATGGGTTATAGCCCATGTTTTTTTTAATTTTGAAAAAAAAAGTTAGCCTCGTTTCTCATCATTTTGGACCGTGGGCTATAGCCCATATCGTACGGCATACTATAGCGCGCAGTTTTTCATCATTTTTGAGGATTTGAAAAAAATGACGAAATGACAAAAACGATGGGTTATAGCCCATGTTTTTTTTAATTTTGGAAAAAAAAGTTAGCCTCGTTTCTCATCATTTTGGACCGTGGGCTATAGCCCATATCGTACGGCATACTATAGCGCGCAGTTTTCATCATTTTTGAGAATTTGAAAAAAATGACGAAATGACAAAAACGATGGGTTATAGCCAATGTTTTTTGAAATTTTGGAAAAAAAAGTTAGCCTCGTTTCTCATCATTTTGGACCGTGGGCTATAGCCCATATCGTACGGCATACTATAGCGCGCAGTTTTTCATCATTTTTGAGGATTTGAAAAAAATGACGAAATGACAAAAACGATGGGTTATAGCCCATGTTTTTTTTAATTTTGAAAAAAAAAGTTAGCCTCGTTTCTCATCATTTTGGACCGTGGGCTATAGCCCATATGGTACGGCATACTATAGCGCGCAGTTTTTCATCATTTTTGAGGATTTGAAAAAAATGACGAAATGACAAAAACGATGGGTTATAGCCCATGTTTTTTTAAATTTTGGAAAGAAAAGTTAGCCTCGTTTCTCATCCTTTTGGACCGTGGGCTATAGCCCATATCGTACGGCATACTATAGCGCGCAGTTTTTTATCATTTTTGAGGATTTGAAAAAAATGACGAAATGACAAAAACGATGGGTTATAGCCCATGTTTTTTTTAATTTTGAAAAAAAAAGTTAGCCTCGTTTCTCATCATTTTGGACCGTGGGCTATAGCCCATATCGTACGGCATACTATAGCGCGCAGTTTTTCATCATTTTTGAGGATTTGAAAAAAATGACGAAATGACAAAAACGATGGGTTATAGCCCATGTTTTTTTAAATTTTGAAAAAAAAGTTAGCCTCGTTTCTCATCATTTTGGACCGGGGGCTATAGCCCATATCGTACGGCATACTATAGCGCGCAGTTTTTCATCATTTTTGAGGATTTGAAAAAAATTACGAAATGACAAAAACGATGGGTTATAGCCCATGTTTTTTTTAATTTTGGAAAAAAAAGTTAGGCTCGTTTCTCATCATTTTGGACCGTGGGCTATAGCCCATATCGTACGGCATACTATAGCGCGCAGTTTTTCATCATTTTTGAGGATTTGAAAAAAATGACGAAATGACAAAAACGATGGGTTATAGCCCATGTTTTTTTAAATTTTGAAAAAAAAGGTTAGCCTCGTTTCTCATCATTTTGGACCGTGGGCTATAGCCCATATCGTACGGCATACTATAGCGCGCAGTTTTTCATCATTTTTGAGGATTTGAAAAAAATGACGAAATGACAAAAACGATGGGTTATAGCCCATGTTTTTTTTAATTTTGAAAAAAAAAGTTAGCCTCGTTTCTCATCATTTTGGACCGTGGGCTATAGCCCATATCGTACGGCATACTATAGCGCGCAGTTTTTCATCATTTTTGAGGATTTGAAAAAAATGACGAAATGACAAAAACGATGGGTTATAGCCCATGTTTTTTGAAATTTTGAAAAAAAAAGTTAGCCTCGTTTCTCATCATTTTGGACCGTGGGCTATAGCCCATATCGTACGGCATACTATAGCGCGCAGTTTTTCATCATTTTTGAGGATTTGAAAAAAATGACGAAATGACAAAAACGATGGGTTATAGCCCATGTTTTTTTAAATTTTGGAAAAAAAAGTTATCCTCGTTTCTCATCATTTTGGACCGTGGGCTATAGCCCATATCGTACGGCATACTATAGCGCGCAGTTTTTCATCATTTTTGAGGATTTGAAAAAAATGACGAAATGACAAAAACAATGGGTTATAGCCCATGTTTTTTTAAATTTTGAAAAAAAAAGTTAGCCTCGTTTCTCATCATTTTGGACCGTGGGCTATAGCCCATATCGTACGGCATACTATAGCGCGCAGTTTTTCATCATTTTTGAGGATTTGAAAAAAATGACGAAATGACAAAAACGATGGGTTATAGCCCATGTTTTTTTAAATTTTGGAAAAAAAAGTTAGCCTCGTTTCTCATCCTTTTGGACCGTGGGCTATAGCCCATATCGTACGGCATACTATAGCGCGCAGTTTTTCATCATTTTTGAGGATTTGAAAAAAATGACGAAATGACAAAAACGATGGGTTATAGCCCATGTTTTTTTTAATTTTGAAAAAAAAAGTTAGCCTCGTTTCTCATCATTTTGGACCGTGGGCTATAGCCCATATCGTACGGCATACTATAGCGCGCAGTTTTTCATCATTTTTGAGGATTTGAAAAAAATGACGAAATGACAAAAACGATGGGTTATAGCCCATGTTTTTTGAAATTTTGAAAAAAAAAGTTAGCCTCGTTTCTCATCATTTTGGACCGTGGGCTATAGCCCATATCGTACGGCATACTATAGCGCGCAGTTTTTCATCATTTTTGAGGATTTGAAAAAAATGACGAAATGACAAAAACGATGGGTTATAGCCCATGTTTTTTTAAATTTTGGAAAAAAAAGTTAGCCTCGTTTCTCATCATTTTGGACCGTGGGCTATAGCCCATATCGTACGGCATACTATAGCGCGCAGTTTTTCATCATTTTTGAGGATTTGAAAAAAATGACGAAATGACAAAAACAATGGGTTATAGCCCATGTTTTTTTAAATTTTGAAAAAAAAAGTTAGCCTCGTTTCTCATCATTTTGGACCGTGGGCTATAGCCCATATCGTACGGCATACTATAGCGCGCAGTTTTTCATCATTTTTGAGGATTTGAAAAAAATGACGAAATGACAAAAACGATGGGTTATAGCCCATGTTTTTTTAAATTTTGGAAAAAAAAGGTAGCCTCGTTTCTCATCCTTTTGGACCGTGGGCTATAGCCCATATCGTACGGCATACTATAGCGCGCAGTTTTTCATCATTTTTGAGGATTTGAAAAAAATGACGAAATGACAAAAACGATGGGTTATAGCCCATGTTTTTTTTAATTTTGAAAAAAAAAGTTAGCCTCGTTTCTCATCATTTTGGACCGTGGGCTATAGCCCATATCGTACGGCATACTATAGCGCGCAGTTTTTCATCATTTTTGAGGATTTGAAAAAAATGACGAAATGACAAAAACGATGGGTTATAGCCCATGTTTTTTTTAATTTTAAAAAAAAGTTAGCCTCGTTTCTCATCATTTTGGACCGTGGGCTATAGCCCATATCGTACGGCATACTATAGCGCGCAGTTTTTCATCATTTTTGAGGATTTGAAAAAAATGACGAAATGACAAAAATGATGGGTGCCCATGTTTTTTTAAATTTTGAAAAAAAAAGTTAGCCTCGTTTCTCATCATTTTGGACCGTGGGCTATAGCCCATATCGTACGGCATACTATAGCGCGCAGTTTTTCATCATTTTTGAGGATTTGAAAAAAATGACGAAATGACAAAAACGATGGGTTATAGCCCATGTTTTTTTAAATTTTGAAAAAAAAGTTAGCCTCGTTTCTCATCATTTTGGACCGTGGGCTATAGCCCATATCGTACGGCATACTATAGCGCGCAGTTTTTCATCATTTTTGAGGATTTGAAAAAAATGACGAAATGACAAAAACGATGGGTTATAGCCCATGTTTTTTTAATTTTGAAAAAAAAAGTTAGCCTCGTTTCTCATCATTTTGGACCGTGGGCTATAGCCCATATCGTACGGCATACTATAGCGCGCAGTTTTTCATCATTTTTGAGGATTTGAAAAAAATGACGAAATGACAAAAACGATGGGTTATAGCCCATGTTTTTTTTAATTTTGAAAAAAAAAGTTAGCCTCGTTTCTCATCATTTTGGACCGTGGGCTATAGCCCATATCGTACGGCATACTATAGCGCGCAGTTTTTCATCATTTTTGAGGATTTGAAAAAAATGACGAAATGACAAAACGATGGGTTATAGCCCATGTTTTTTTTAATTTTGGAAAAAAAAGTTAGCCTCGTTTCTCATCATTTTGGACCGTGGGCTATAGCCCATATCGTACGGCATACTATAGCGCGCAGTTTTTCATCATTTTTGAGGATTTGAAAAAAATGACGAAATGACATGGGTGCCCATGTTTTTTTAAATTTTGAAAAAAAAGTTAGCCTCGTTTCTCATCATTTTGGACCGTGGGCTATAGCCCATATCGTACGGCATACTATAGCGCGCAGTTTTTCATCATTTTTGAGGATTTGAAAAAAATGACGAAATGACAAAACGATGGGTTATAGCCCATGTTTTTTGAATTTTGGAAAAAAAAGTTAGCCTCGTTTCTCATCATTTTGGACCGTGGGCTATAGCCCATATCGTACGGCATACTATAGCGCGCAGTTTTTCATCATTTTTGAGGATTTGAAAAAAATGACGAAATGACAAAAACGATGGGTTATAGCCCATGTTTTTTTTAATTTTGAAAAAAAAAGTTAGCCTCGTTTCTCATCATTTTGGACCGTGGGCTATAGCCCATATCGTACGGCATACTATAGCGCGCAGTTTTTCATCATTTTTGAGGATTTGAAAAAAATGACGAAATGACAAAAACGATGGGTTATAGCCCATGTTTTTTTAAATTTGAAAAAAAAGTTAGCCTCGTTTCTCATCATTTTGGACCGTGGGCTATAGCCCATATCGTACGGCATACTATAGCGCGCAGTTTTTCATCATTTTTGAGGATTTGAAAAAAATGACGAAATGACAAAAACGATGGGTTATAGCCCATGTTTTTTGAAATTTGAAAAAAAAGGTTAGCCTCGTTTCTCATCATTTTGGACAGTGGGCTATAGCCCATATCGTACGGCATACTATAGCGCGCAGTTTTTCATCATTTTTGAGGATTTGAAAAAAATGACGAAATGACAAAAAACGATGGGTTATAGCCCATGTTTTTGAAATTTTGAAAAAAAAAGTTAGCCTCGTTTCTCATCATTTTGGACCGTGGGCTATAGCCCATATCGTACGGCATACTATAGCGCGCAGTTTTCATCATTTTTGAGAATTTGAAAAAAATGACGAAATGACAAAAACGATGGGTTATAGCCAATGTTTTTTGAAATTTTGGAAAAAAAAGTTAGTCTCGTTTCTCATCATTTTGGACCGTGGGCTATAGCCCATATCGTACGGCATACTATAGCGCGCAGTTTTTGATCATTTTTGAGGATTAAAAAAATTACGAAATGACAAAAACGATGGGTTATAGCCCATGTTTTTTTAAATTTTGAAAAAAAAGTTAGCCTCGTTTCTCATCATTTTGGACCGTGGGCTATAGCCCATATCGTACGGCATACTATAGCGCGCAGTTTTTCATCATTTTTGAGGATTTGAAAAAAATGACGAAATGACAAAAACGATGGGTTATAGCCCATGTTTTTTGAAATTTTGGAAAAAAAAGTTAGCCTCGTTTCTCATCATTTTGGACCGTGGGCTATAGCCCATATCGTACGGCATACTATAGCGCGCAGTTTTTCATCATTTTTGAGGATTTGAAAAAAATGACGAAATGACAAAAACGATGGGTTATAGCCCATGTTTTTTTAAATTTTGGAAAAAAAAAGTTAGCCTCGTTTCTCATCATTTTGGACCGTGGGCTATAGCCCATATCGTACGGCATACTATAGCGCGCAGTTTTTCATCATTTTTGAGGATTTGAAAAAAATGACGAATGACAAAAACGATGGGTTATAGCCCATGTTTTTTTAAATTTTGAAAAAAAAGTTAGCCTCGTTTCTCATCATTTGGACCGTGGGCTATAGCCCATATGGTACGGCATACTATAGCGCGCAGTTTTTCATCATTTTTGAGGATTTGAAAAAAATGACGAAATGACAAAAACGATGGGTTATAGCCCATGTTTTTTTAATTTTGAAAGAAAAAGTTAGCCTCGTTTCTCATCATTTTGGACCGTGGGCTATAGCCCATATCGTACGGCATACTATAGCGCGCAGTTTTTCATCATTTTTGAGGATTTGAAAAAATGACGAAATGACAAAAACGATGGGTTATAGCCCATGTTTTTTTTAATTTTGAAAAAAAAGTTAGCCTCGTTTCTCATCATTTTGGACCGTGGGCTATAGCCCATATCGTACGGCATACTATAGCGCGCAGTTTTCATCATTTTTGAGGATTTGAAAAAAATGACGAAATGACAAAAACGATGGGTTATAGCCCATGTTTTTTTAATTTTGAAAAAAAAGTTAGCCTCGTTTCTCATCATTTTGGACCGGGGGCTATAGCCCATATCGTACGGCATACTATAGCGCGCAGTTTTTCATCATTTTTGAGGATTTGAAAAAAATGACGAAATGACAAAAACGATGGGTTATAGCCCATGTTTTTTTAAATTTTGAAAAAAAAGTTAGCCTCGTTTCTCATCATTTTGGACCGTGGGCTATAGCCCATATCGTACGGCATACTATAGCGCGCAGTTTTTCATCATTTTTGAGGATTTGAAAAAAATGACGAAATGACAAAAACGATGGGTTATAGCCCATGTTTTTTTAAATTTTGGAAAAAAAAGTTAGCCTCGTTTCTCATCATTTTGGACCGTGGGCTATAGCCCATATCGTACGGCATACTATAGCGCGCAGTTTTCATCATTTTTGAGGATTTGAAAAAAATGACGAAATGACAAAAACGATGGGTTATAGCCCATGTTTTTTAAATTTTGAAAAAAAAGGTTAGCCTCGTTTCTCATCATTTTGGACCGTGGGCTATAGCCCATATCGTACGGCATACTATAGCGCGCAGTTTTTCATCATTTTTGAGGATTTGAAAAAAATGACGAAATGACAAAAACGATGGGTTATAGCCCATGTTTTTTTAAATTTTGGAAAAAAAAGTTAGCCTCGTTTCTCATCATTTTGGACCGTGGGCTATAGCCCATATCGTACGGCATACTATAGCGCGCAGTTTTTCATCATTTTTGAGGATTTGAAAAAAATGACGAAATGACAAAAACGATGGGTTATAGCCCATGTTTTTTAAATTTGGAAAAAAAAGTTAGCCTCGTTTCTCATCATTTTGGACCGTGGGCTATAGCCCATATCGTACGGCATACTATAGCGCGCAGTTTTTCATCATTTTTGAGGATTTGAAAAAAATGACGAAATGACAAAAACGATGGGTTATAGCCCATGTTTTTTTAATTTTGAAAAAAAAGTTAGCCTCGTTTCTCATCATTTTGGACCGTGGCTATAGCCCATATCGTACGGCATACTATAGCGCGCAGTTTTTCATCATTTTTGAGGATTTGAAAAAAATGACGAAATGACAAAAACGATGGGTTATAGCCCATGTTTTTTTAAATTTGGAAAAAAAAGTTAGGCTCGTTTCTCATCATTTTGGACCGTGGGCTATAGCCCATATCGTACGGCATACTATAGCGCGCAGTTTTTCATCATTTTTGAGGATTTGAAAAAAATGACGAAATGACAAAAACGATGGGTTATAGCCCATGTTTTTTAAATTTTGAAAAAAAAGGTTAGCCTCGTTTCTCATCATTTGGACCGTGGGCTATAGCCCATATCGTACGGCATACTAATAGCGCGCAGTTTTCATCATTTTTGAGATTTGAAAAAAATGACGAAATGACAAAAACGATGGGTTATAGCCCATGTTTTTTGAAATTTTGGAAAAAAAGTTAGTCTCGTTTCTCATCATTTTGGACCGTGGGCTATAGCCCATATCGTACGGCATACTATAGCGCGCAGTTTTTGATCATTTTTGAGGATTTAAAAAAATGACGAAATGACAAAAACGATGGGTTATAGCCCATGTTTTTTTAAATTTTGGAAAAAAAGTTAGCCTCGTTTCTCATCATTTTGGACCGTGGGCTATAGCCCATATCGTACGGCATACTATAGCGCGCAGTTTTTGATCATTTTTGAGGATTTGAAAAAAATGACGAAATGACAAAAACGATGGGTTATAGCCCATGTTTTTTGAAATTTTGGAAAAAAAAGTTAGCCTCGTTTCTCATCATTTTGGACCGTGGGCTATAGCCCATATCGTACGGCATACTATAGCGCGCAGTTTTTCATCATTTTGAGGATTTGAAAAAAATGACGAAATGACAAAACGATGGGTTATAGCCCATGTTTTTTTAAATTTTGGAAAAAAAAGTTAGCCTCGTTTCTCATCATTTTGGACCGTGGGCTATAGCCCATATCGTACGGCATACTATAGCGCGCAGTTTTTCATCATTTTTGAGGATTTGAAAAAAATGACGAAATGACAAAAACGATGGGTTATAGCCCATGTTTTTTTAAATTTGAAAAAAAAGTTAGCCTCGTTTCTCATCATTTTGGACCGTGGGCTATAGCCCATATGGTACGGCATACTATAGCGCGCAGTTTTTCATCATTTTTGAGGATTTGAAAAAAATGACGAAATGACAAAAACGATGGGTTATAGCCCATGTTTTTTTAATTTTGGAAAAAAAAGTTAGCCTCGTTTCTCATCATTTGGACCGTGGGCTATAGCCCATATCGTACGGCATACTATAGCGCGCAGTTTTTCATCATTTTTGAGGATTTGAAAAAAATGACGAAATGACAAAAACGATGGGTTATAGCCCATGTTTTTTTAAATTTTGAAAAAAAAAGTTAGCCTCGTTTCTCATCATTTTGGACCGGGGGCTATAGCCCATATCGTACGGCATACTATAGCGCGCAGTTTTTCATCATTTTTGAGGATTTGAAAAAAATGACGAAATGACAAAAACGATGGGTTATAGCCCATGTTTTTTTTAATTTTGGAAAAAAAGTTAGCCTCGTTTCTCATCATTTTGGACCGTGGGCTATAGCCCATATCGTACGGCATACTATAGCGCGCAGTTTTTCATCATTTTGAGGATTTGAAAAAAATGACGAAATGACAAAAACGATGGGTTATAGCCCATGTTTTTTTAAATTTTGAAAAAAAGGTTAGCCTCGTTTCTCATCATTTTGGACCGTGGGCTATAGCCCATATCGTACGGCATACTATAGCGCGCAGTTTTTCATCATTTTTGAGGATTTGAAAAAAATGACGAAATGACAAAAACGATGGGTTATAGCCCATGTTTTTTTTAATTTTGAAAAAAAAGTTAGCCTCGTTTCTCATCATTTTGGACCGTGGGCTATAGCCCATATCGTACGGCATACTATAGCGCGCAGTTTTTCATCATTTTTGAGGATTGAAAAAAATGACGAAATGACAAAAACGATGGGTTATAGCCCATGTTTTCTTTAATTTTGGAAAAAAAAGTTAGCCTCGTTTCTCATCATTTGGACCGTGGGCTATAGCCCATATCGTACGGCATACTATAGCGCGCAGTTTTTCATCATTTTTGAGGATTTGAAAAAAATGACGAAATGACAAAAACGATGGGTTATAGCCCATGTTTTTTTAAATTTTGAAAAAAAAGTTAGCCTCGTTTCTCATCATTTTGGACCGTGGGCTATAGCCCATATCGTACGGCATACTATAGCGCGCAGTTTTTCATCATTTTTGAGGATTGAAAAAAATGACGAAATGACAAAAACGATGGGTTATAGCCCATGTTTTTTTTAATTTTGGAAAGAAAAAGTTAGCCTCGTTTCTCATCCTTTTGGACCGTGGGCTATAGCCCATATCGTACGGCATACTATAGCGCGCAGTTTTTTCATCATTTTTGAGGATTTGAAAAAAATGACGAAATGACAAAAACGATGGGTTATAGCCCATGTTTTTTTTAATTTTGAAAAAAAAAGTTAGCCTCGTTTCTCATCATTTTGGACCGTGGGCTATAGCCCATATCGTACGGCATACTATAGCGCGCAGTTTTTCATCATTTTTGAGGATTTGAAAAAAATGACGAAATGACAAAAACGATGGGTTATAGCCATGTTTTTTTAAATTTTGAAAAAAAAAGTTAGCCTCGTTTCTCATCATTTTGGACCGGGGGCTATAGCCCATATCGTACGGCATACTATAGCGCGCAGTTTTTCATCATTTTTGAGGATTTGAAAAAAATGACGAAATGACAAAAACGATGGGTTATAGCCCATGTTTTTTTTAATTTTGGAAAAAAAAGTTAGCCTCGTTTCTCATCATTTGGACCGTGGGCTATAGCCCATATCGTACGGCATACTATAGCGCGCAGTTTTTCATCATTTTGAGGATTTGAAAAAATGACGAAATGACAAAACCGATGGTTATAGCCCATGTTTTTTTAAATGTGAAAAAAAAGGTTAGCCTCGTTTCTCATCATTTTGGACCGTGGGCTATAGCCCATATCGTACGGCATACTATAGCGCGCAGTTTTCATCATTTTTGAGGATTTGAAAAAAATGACGAAATGACAAAAACGATGGGTTATAGCCCATGTTTTTTAATTTTGAAAAAAAAAGTTAGCCTCGTTTCTCATCATTTTGGACCGTGGGCTAT